>NW_026607598.1:300000-515589 GCF_029499605.1 Hyla sarda
AAAATAATATATATACTTTTCATGTTTTTCATTAATTATAATAAAATAGTGAAAGGTGCCACAAAAGTGCAAGTGAGTAAAAGTGAGACATGCAGAGGAAGATGTGAGAAAAAAGTGAAAAAAGCAGTGCAAAAAAGGTGACACATAGAAAATAATGAACCTAATGTTATAGTGTTGCTGACTGAATTCTTCGCTAAAAAAAAAGCGAAAAAAAGGGGGATTAAAGTGATAAGTGTGTATAAGTGAAGATATGTGATTTATTAAGGTGTATAGTGAATGCTTGACGTATATAAAGGTAGTTTATAAAGTAGATACAAATAGTATATGTGCGGACTTAGGTGTTAGTGATGTTGAATGGGAAAAGTGATGTACCCCATAGCCTATCGTGTACTAGAGGTGAATAACAATATTATTATTATGTATAAAAATTAGATAATTAGTGGCTGTATGTATATATGTCGAAGTGTATCAGACAAAACAACTGTTAATCAACACCTCCAAAGCCAAAGAAATATATATCAATAATTTTATTCAACAATACTATGTATAGCAATAATTCCTATAATACCCGATTACTGGTGGCTCTACTCAATAAAGTGACAAGTGCTTTGCTGCTGATGGTCATCAATGCTCTCTTCAAATTTCCAGACTCTTTTGGATACGAGACCAATTTTGAAACCCTATAAGGTGTAAAAAAATGTATATGTATATATAATGAAAAGGAAAAATAAACCAGAAAAAATTAAAAAAGGTAGGGAAAAATTCTTAAAATTTTTAAAAAAATATATAATTAGGACCACAAAACTAAAAGAGGATCAGATAGCAATAACTAGTATTGATGAAAAGGTACCACAGGGGTCCGTCTTGGGTCCTGTCCTATTTAATATATTCATGAATGACCTTGCAGAGGGGTTGAATAGTAAAGTAGCAATCTTTGCAGATGACACCAAACTCTGTAAAGTGGTAAACACTATAGAGGACAGTGCACTGTTACAAATGGATCTGGATAGGTTGGAGGTTTGGGCTGGGAAGTGGCAGATGAGGTTCAACACTGATAAATGTAAGGTAATGCAAAAATCCGAGCTGGGATTATGTATTAAATGGAAGAACACTTAGGACGACTGACATGGAAAAGGACTTAGGAGCCTTAGGTAACAGTAAACTTAGCTGTAGTGACCAGTGTCGGGCAGCTGCTGCCAAGGCTAATAAAATCATGGGGTACATCAATAGGGGCATAGATGCCGACGACAAGGAAATAATGCTACCGCTGTACAAATCACTAGTCAGTCCTCACATAGAGTACTGTGTACAGTACTGAGCACCAGTGTACAAGAAAGATATAGTGGAGCTGGAGAGGGTTCAAATCCCACTAAGGACAACAATAAATAAAGACATTATTATTATTATTATTATTATAATAACGTCAGCAGAGAGCACTGTGCTCGTGATGTCATCAGAGAGCATTCCAAAAAGAAAATAATTTCCTCTGTAGTATTCAGCAGCTAATAAGTACAGGAAAGATTACGATTTTTTAATAGAAGTAATTTACAAATCTGTTTAACTTTCCGGAGCCAGTTGATTTAAAAGAAAAAAAAGGTTTTCACCGGAGTACCCCTTTAACCCCTTCATGACCCAGCCCATTTTCACCTTCAGGTCCTGGGCATTTTTTGAAAATCTGACCACTGTCACTTTAAACATTAATAACTCTGGAATGCTTTTACTTATCATTCTGATTCCGAGAACTGCTGTAACAATCAGCCACCCCTGTGCAAATCGCCTCAAATGTACATGGTGCACTCTCCCTTCTGAGCCTTGTTGTGCGCCCCCAGAGCACTTTGCGCCCACATATGGGGTATCTCCATACTCGGGAGAAATTGCATTACAAATTTAGAGGATCTTTTTTCCCCTTTTACCTCTTGTGAAAATGAAAAGTATAGGGCAACACCAGCATGTCAGAGTAAAAAAATTATTTTTTTACACTAACATGCTGGTGTAGACCCCAACTTCACCTTTTCATAAGGGGTTAAAGAAGAAAAAGCCCCCCAAAATTTGTAAGGCAATTTCTCCCGAGTACGGCAATACCCCATATGTGTCCCAAAACTGTTGCCCTGAAATACAACAGGGCTCCAAAGTGAGAGAGCGCCATGCGCATTTGAGGCCTGAATTAGGGATTTGCATAGGGGTGGACATAGGGGTATTCTATGCCAATGATTCCCAAACAGGGTGCCTCCAGCTGTTGCAAAACTCCCAGCATGCCTGGACAGTCAATGGCTGTCCGGCAATACTGGGAGTTATTATTTTGCAACAGCTGGAGGCTCCGTTTTGGAAACAGTAGCGTACCAGACGTTTTTCATTTTTTTGGGGGCTGTGTAGGGATAATGTGTATATGTAGTGTTTTTTACTTTTTATTTTAGGTTAGTGTTAGTGTAGTGTTTTTAGGGTACAGTCACATGGGCAGAGGTTCACAGCAAGTTTGCCGCTGGGAGTTTGAGCTGCAGCGCAAATTTTGCGCCATCTCAAACTTGCAGCACTCACTGTAAACCTCCGCCCATGTGAGTGTACCCTGTACATTCACATTGGGGGGAGGGGGCAAACATCCAGCTGTTGCAAACTCCGAGCATGCCCTTTGGCTGTCCGTGCATGCTGGGAGTTGTAGTTTTGCAACAGCTGGAGGCACACTGGTTTGGAAACACTAAGTTAAGTAATAAACTTTCAAGTGTTTTGCAACCAAACTTAGCGTTTCCAAACCAGTGTGCCTCCAGCTGTTGAAAAACTACAACTCCCAGCATGCATGGTCTGTCAGTGCATGCTGGGAGTTATAGTTTTGCAACAATTGAAACAGCTGGAGGCACTGAGGTAGCAAACGGACAATGTTTCCCAACTAGTGTGCCTCCAGTTGTTGCAAAACTACAACTCCCAGCATGCCCAGACTGCCCAAGCATGCTGGAAGTTGTAGTTCGGCAATATCTGAAGGATCAGATGTTGCCGAACTACAACTTCCAGCATGCTTGGGCAGTCTGGGCATGCTGGGAGTTGTAGTTTTGCAATATCTGGAGGTCCACAGTTTGGAGACCACTGTATAATGGTCTCCAATCTATGCTCTTCCAGATGTTAGAGAACTACAACTCCCAGCATGCCTGAACAGACTGAGCATGCTGGGAGTTGTAGTTTTGCAACATCTGGAACAGCACAGATTGGAGACCATTATACAGTGGTCTCCAAACTGTGGACCTCCAGATGTTACAAAACTACAACTCCCAGCATGCCCAGAAAGCCAAAGGCTGTCTGGGCATGCTGGGAGTTGCCGTTTTGAAACTCCCAGAGGCAGCAGTGAGATCGCTTTACGGCGATCTCACTGCTGCCAATGAAGATGCCGCACTGCTGCCGGAAACTCACCTCCGGGACGCAGCGCCGCCGGGACCGCCTGGAGGACGTCGCTCGCAACGGGACCACTCGGGACACCGCATGGTCGGGTAAGTGATGCCGGGGGATGGGTAAGGGACACTTAGCAGAGCGGTGTGTGTCCCGATCCCCGTGATCGGGACTTACACACCGCGCTGCTAAATATTCTGATAGCGAAACGCTGCTATTAGCTAGTCAGAGTTGACCAGCTGATAGCAGCGATCGCTGGGGGGGGGGGGTGGGGGATGAAACCCCCCGTGGTCGCATGGTAAGATGGCTGGCTATCAGTGATAGCCACCATCTTACCGGGCGCTGCGGGATGCCGCGAGTAGCGGCAAAAATGTTCATGACGTACCTGTATGTCATGGGTCGGGAACACCTTGCCACCCATGACGTACAGGTATGTCATAGGTCGGGAAGGGGTTAATGGTATAGAGAACTGTGTCTAGTGCATTAACTCTGATTTTTTGCCCATTGAAACCAGTAGGCCCATTGTGGTCTATGGGGAAAGCTGCTGAGTTGCCCATAGCAACCAATCAG
Source organism: Hyla sarda (assembly GCF_029499605.1). Classification (NCBI taxonomy): domain Eukaryota; kingdom Metazoa; phylum Chordata; class Amphibia; order Anura; family Hylidae; genus Hyla; species Hyla sarda. The sequence goes on from NW_026607598.1 coordinate 303,943, forward strand.
ATCGCTTCTTTCATTTTTGAAAAAGTCTCTGAAAAATGAAGGAAGTAATCTGATTGGTTGCTATGGGCAACTCAGAAACTTTTCCAGGAAAATATGCTGAGTTGCCCATAGCAACCAATCAGATCGCTTCTTTCATTTTGCAAAGGCATTGTGAAAAATGAAAGAAGCAATCTGGTTGCTATGGGCAACTGCACAACTCTTCCTCTACACTGGTCTTAATGAATCTCCCCCATAGAGGGAGATTTATCAAAACCTGCCCAGAGGAAAAGTTTCTGAGTTGCCCATAGCAACCAATCAGATCGCTTCTTTCATTTTTGAAAAAGCCTCTGAAAAATGAAGGATATTTTTGAGATTTTGGAAGCTGGGATACTCACTACACCCATGCATATCTAGATAATTAAGTATGGGGGGAACTTAAATTTATTTTTTAAATCACATGGAGTTTTGACTTTACTTCATTATGGTCGAATAAAGCACTTAAAGAGTTCCTTAAAATTAAAGATTCACTCTTTTGGATGAAAAGGGGCTTATTTATGTAAATCAATTATACGCTTTAGGTCAAATAAAGTCGTTTGAAGAGATAGCCCATAAGTGTGTGGGGGGAAGACAATCACAAACATTGTTTTTTACAAATAAGTAACACAGATCATAAAGCAATAAAAGGAGAGATTGGAGATTTCAGGGATTCTATATATAAGAAAAGTTTAATTAGACTATTTCCTTATGCAAAGTTGCTGTCTGGGCATGCTGGGAGTTGTGGTTCTGCAGCGGTTGGGGGTTCACAGCTTGAAGACCACTGCTATAGAGGGTGCAAATGTATCTGAGCCCTGGAACTCAAATAATGTGAAATATGAGATGATCAAAATGGAGCCCCTGCACTAATTACTTGGGTTCTGAGGTCTGTAAGGTCCATAGTAAAAACATCAGGTTCTGTCTATAGCAGATACTAAATCATGGCAGCTCAAAGAAACAAGCAGTCATTCTGACATGTCACATGTGATGTCATAGACAGCTGGAGGCCTGACATCCCACTGACAGCCGCCCGAGCCTTCAGTCTGTTCCAGTGCGATTAGTGAGAATAGTGAGATTAGCGTCTTCTTTTTCTACTTGTCTGAAATGGAGCTAAAAGGACTGGGGTTCGTCCCCCTCCTGTTGGCGTTTTGGTGTGCGGCCTGGCTTGCCACCAGCTACATCATGACGGTCGTCCTCGGCCATGCAGCCTCGCCACTGATGAGCATCAGGTAAGATAAACAAGCAAATGATTCTTATTTCATGGGTTGGGAGTGAGGAAATATCCATAATAACATTGGTTTCTTTTCCTTCACAGTGACGTGGGAAATGTCTTTCCCGAAAGCATATTATTCAGAATTGGATTTATAGGGACGTCCATTGGCACTTTGGTACTAACCTTTCTTATTTATAAGTATATGGTTATGCATACTGAAGAGTTCAGGGGTCATCAGGTCCTGATCCAGAGGATCCTGCTGGCCATTGTGTGGGCCTCCTGTTTTTCCACAGCTGTTATGCATGTATTGTCCCCCGAAGAATATCCCAGGATACACTTTGTCAGCACGATAATTTCCATTACATGTGAAGCCTTATACTACCTTGGGCAGTCCATCCAGATGTATAAATTACCAGGAGCAAAAAAAGTCATCCACCATAGTAGATGCACCTGCTGTGGCCTGACTTTTGTCTGTGTAGTTTTCTATTTTGGATATGAAACATTAAAGGAATTATTCCATAATGATGAAGACTGGGACGAGATCCGTGAAATCCCCATCATAATCATCGAGTGGGTGATGCTTCTACTGATCCTGATAAACATCGTGACCTATTATTCCACCATGCAGAGGTTATTGTTGACCGTCTCCAGAAACAGCTGCACACTCTCTCTTAGAGTAAAAATTGATGACTTCGGGGTGTAGACCACCACGGGGGCCATCAAGTGGACTTCTGGGAGAGATACTGCACAGGACACGGAAAACATCTAAAGAAGAATAACTGGGGGACTACATATGGTGCCAGTAATCATGACACAATAATATGAGCTGGTGATATTACCTATACAAAAAAAAAAAAATTATAAAAAAATATTGGTGTGTGAAGTGTAATACCTAGTTAGAAAAACAGAATCAAATTCATCATTATAACCCCCCTCTGCATTACCCTGTTTATTATTTTTCAAGCAAGCACTTTGTTCTAATTCGTCCACTCTCTGGCGTGCTCCTTGTATAAGGGGTTTGGGATACCCTTTTTGTTTAAAACGATCCTCCAGGTTCTCTAGTTGTTGTAGGTATTTTTGTGTGGAAGAACAATTCCTTCGGATTCTTTTCATTTGACCGAATGGAATGTTCTTCTTCCATTATTTAAGATGGCAACTGTTAAAGTCGAGGTATCTGTTTGCATTCACCTCCTTAAAATAGTTGGCAGTATGCGAACAGCCATCCTGAATATAGATATTTAAATCCAGGAACTCACATTTTTTGGGGGACTGATGCAGCGCTGCCTTTGGCAATTTCTGGCTCTGCTATAGCGCTTTTTTTGAGGGGGCGTGTCGGCTGCCCCTTCATCTGGCGGTCAACCTGCGCCGCCGGGACGCAGCGCCGCCGGGACCGCCTGGAGGACGTCGCTCGCAACGGGACCACTCGGGACACCGCATGGTCGGGTAAGTGATGCCGGGGGATGGGTAAGGGACACTTAGCAGAGCGGTGTGTGTCCCGATCCCCGTGATCGGGACTTACACACCGCGCTGCTAAATATTCTGATAGCGAAACGCTGCTATTAGCTAGTCAGAGTTGACCAGCTGATAGCAGCGATCGCTGGGGGGGGGGGGTGGGGGATGAAACCCCCCGTGGTCGCATGGTAAGATGGCTGGCTATCAGTGATAGCCACCATCTTACCGGGCGCTGCGGGATGCCGCGAGTAGCGGCAAAAATGTTCATGACGTACCTGTATGTCATGGGTCGGGAACACCTTGCCACCCATGACGTACAGGTATGTCATAGGTCGGGAAGGGGTTAATGGTATAGAGAACTGTGTCTAGTGCATTAACTCTGATTTTTTGCCCATTGAAACCAGTAGGCCCATTGTGGTCTATGGGGAAAGCTGCTGAGTTGCCCATAGCAACCAATCAGATCGCTTCTTTCATTTTTGAAAAAGTCTCTGAAAAATGAAGGAAGTAATCTGATTGGTTGCTATGGGCAACTCAGAAACTTTTCCAGGAAAATATGCTGAGTTGCCCATAGCAACCAATCAGATCGCTTCTTTCATTTTGCAAAGGCATTGTGAAAAATGAAAGAAGCAATCTGGTTGCTATGGGCAACTGCACAACTCTTCCTCTACACTGGTCTTAATGAATCTCCCCCATAGAGGGAGATTTATCAAAACCTGCCCAGAGGAAAAGTTTCTGAGTTGCCCATAGCAACCAATCAGATCGCTTCTTTCATTTTTGAAAAAGCCTCTGAAAAATGAAGGATATTTTTGAGATTTTGGAAGCTGGGATACTCACTACACCCATGCATATCTAGATAATTAAGTATGGGGGGAACTTAAATTTATTTTTTAAATCACATGGAGTTTTGACTTTACTTCATTATGGTCGAATAAAGCACTTAAAGAGTTCCTTAAAATTAAAGATTCACTCTTTTGGATGAAAAGGGGCTTATTTATGTAAATCAATTATACGCTTTAGGTCAAATAAAGTCGTTTGAAGAGATAGCCCATAAGTGTGTGGGGGGAAGACAATCACAAACATTGTTTTTTACAAATAAGTAACACAGATCATAAAGCAATAAAAGGAGAGATTGGAGATTTCAGGGATTCTATATATAAGAAAAGTTTAATTAGACTATTTCCTTATGCAAAGTTGCTGTCTGGGCATGCTGGGAGTTGTGGTTCTGCAGCGGTTGGGGGTTCACAGCTTGAAGACCACTGCTATAGAGGGTGCAAATGTATCTGAGCCCTGGAACTCAAATAATGTGAAATATGAGATGATCAAAATGGAGCCCCTGCACTAATTACTTGGGTTCTGAGGTCTGTAAGGTCCATAGTAAAAACATCAGGTTCTGTCTATAGCAGATACTAAATCATGGCAGCTCAAAGAAACAAGCAGTCATTCTGACATGTCACATGTGATGTCATAGACAGCTGGAGGCCTGACATCCCACTGACAGCCGCCCGAGCCTTCAGTCTGTTCCAGTGCGATTAGTGAGAATAGTGAGATTAGCGTCTTCTTTTTCTACTTGTCTGAAATGGAGCTAAAAGGACTGGGGTTCGTCCCCCTCCTGTTGGCGTTTTGGTGTGCGGCCTGGCTTGCCACCAGCTACATCATGACGGTCGTCCTCGGCCATGCAGCCTCGCCACTGATGAGCATCAGGTAAGATAAACAAGCAAATGATTCTTATTTCATGGGTTGGGAGTGAGGAAATATCCATAATAACATTGGTTTCTTTTCCTTCACAGTGACGTGGGAAATGTCTTTCCCGAAAGCATATTATTCAGAATTGGATTTATAGGGACGTCCATTGGCACTTTGGTACTAACCTTTCTTATTTATAAGTATATGGTTATGCATACTGAAGAGTTCAGGGGTCATCAGGTCCTGATCCAGAGGATCCTGCTGGCCATTGTGTGGGCCTCCTGTTTTTCCACAGCTGTTATGCATGTATTGTCCCCCGAAGAATATCCCAGGATACACTTTGTCAGCACGATAATTTCCATTACATGTGAAGCCTTATACTACCTTGGGCAGTCCATCCAGATGTATAAATTACCAGGAGCAAAAAAAGTCATCCACCATAGTAGATGCACCTGCTGTGGCCTGACTTTTGTCTGTGTAGTTTTCTATTTTGGATATGAAACATTAAAGGAATTATTCCATAATGATGAAGACTGGGACGAGATCCGTGAAATCCCCATCATAATCATCGAGTGGGTGATGCTTCTACTGATCCTGATAAACATCGTGACCTATTATTCCACCATGCAGAGGTTATTGTTGACCGTCTCCAGAAACAGCTGCACACTCTCTCTTAGAGTAAAAATTGATGACTTCGGGGTGTAGACCACCACGGGGGCCATCAAGTGGACTTCTGGGAGAGATACTGCACAGGACACGGAAAACATCTAAAGAAGAATAACTGGGGGACTACATATGGTGCCAGTAATCATGACACAATAATATGAGCTGGTGATATTACCTATACAAAAAAAAAATAAAAAAAAATTATAAAAAAATATTGGTGTGTGAAGTGTAATACCTAGTTAGAAAAACAGAATCAAATTCATCATTATAACCCCCCTCTGCATTACCCTGTTTATTATTTTTCAAGCAAGCACTTTGTTCTAATTCGTCCACTCTCTGGCGTGCTCCTTGTATAAGGGGTTTGGGATACCCTTTTTGTTTAAAACGATCCTCCAGGTTCTCTAGTTGTTGTAGGTATTTTTGTGTGGAAGAACAATTCCTTCGGATTCTTTTCATTTGACCGAATGGAATGTTCTTCTTCCATTATTTAAGATGGCAACTGTTAAAGTCGAGGTATCTGTTTGCATTCACCTCCTTAAAATAGTTGGCAGTATGCGAACAGCCATCCTGAATATAGATATTTAAATCCAGGAACTCACATTTTTTGGGGGACTGATGCAGCGCTGCCTTTGGCAATTTCTGGCTCTGCTATAGCGCTTTTTTTGAGGGGGCGTGTCGGCTGCCCCTTCATCTGGCGGTCAACCTGCGCCGCCGGGACGCAGCGCCGCCGGGACCGCCTGGAGGACGTCGCTCGCAACGGGACCACTCGGGACACCGCATGGTCGGGTAAGTGATGCCGGGGGATGGGTAAGGGACACTTAGCAGAGCGGTGTGTGTCCCGATCCCCGTGATCGGGACTTACACACCGCGCTGCTAAATATTCTGATAGCGAAACGCTGCTATTAGCTAGTCAGAGTTGACCAGCTGATAGCAGCGATCGCTGGGGGTGGGGTGGGGGATGAAACCCCCCGTGGTCGCATGGTAAGATGGCTGGCTATCAGTGATAGCCACCATCTTACCGGGCGCTGCGGGATGCCGCGAGTAGCGGCAAAAATGTTCATGACGTACCTGTATGTCATGGGTCGGGAACACCTTGCCACCCATGACGTACAGGTATGTCATAGGTCGGGAAGGGGTTAATGGTATAGAGAACTGTGTCTAGTGCATTAACTCTGATTTTTTGCCCATTGAAACCAGTAGGCCCATTGTGGTCTATGGGGAAAGCTGCTGAGTTGCCCATAGCAACCAATCAGATCGCTTCTTTCATTTTTGAAAAAGTCTCTGAAAAATGAAGGAAGTAATCTGATTGGTTGCTATGGGCAACTCAGAAACTTTTCCAGGAAAATATGCTGAGTTGCCCATAGCAACCAATCAGATCGCTTCTTTCATTTTGCAAAGGCATTGTGAAAAATGAAAGAAGCAATCTGGTTGCTATGGGCAACTGCACAACTCTTCCTCTACACTGGTCTTAATGAATCTCCCCCATAGAGGGAGATTTATCAAAACCTGCCCAGAGGAAAAGTTTCTGAGTTGCCCATAGCAACCAATCAGATCGCTTCTTTCATTTTTGAAAAAGCCTCTGAAAAATGAAGGATATTTTTGAGATTTTGGAAGCTGGGATACTCACTACACCCATGCATATCTAGATAATTAAGTATGGGGGGAACTTAAATTTATTTTTTAAATCACATAGAGTTTTGACTTTACTTCATTATGGTCGAATAAAGCACTTAAAGAGTTCCTTAAAATTAAAGATTCACTCTTTTGGATGAAAAGGGGCTTATTTATGTAAATCAATTATACGCTTTAGGTCAAATAAAGTCGTTTGAAGAGATAGCCCATAAGTGTGTGGGGGGAAGACAATCACAAACATTGTTTTTTACAAATAAGTAACACAGATCATAAAGCAATAAAAGGAGAGATTGGAGATTTCAGGGATTCTATATATAAGAAAAGTTTAATTAGACTATTTCCTTATGCAAAGTTGCTGTCTGGGCATGCTGGGAGTTGTGGTTCTTCAGCGGTTGGGGGTTCACAGCTTGAAGACCACTGCTATAGAGGGTGCAAATGTATCTGAGCCCTGGAACTCAAATAATGTGAAATATGAGATGATCAAAATGGAGCCCCTGCACTAATTACTTGGGTTCTGAGGTCTGTAAGGTCCATAGTAAAAACATCAGGTTCTGTCTATAGCAGATACTAAATCATGGCAGCTCAAAGAAACAAGCAGTCATTCTGACATGTCACATGTGATGTCATAGACAGCTGGAGGCCTGACATCCCACTGACAGCCGCCCGAGCCTTCAGTCTGTTCCAGTGCGATTAGTGAGAATAGTGAGATTAGCGTCTTCTTTTTCTACTTGTCTGAAATGGAGCTAAAAGGACTGGGGTTCGTCCCCCTCCTGTTGGCGTTTTGGTGTGCGGCCTGGCTTGCCACCAGCTACATCATGACGGTCGTCCTCGGCCATGCAGCCTCGCCACTGATGAGCATCAGGTAAGATAAACAAGCAAATGATTCTTATTTCATGGGTTGGGAGTGAGGAAATATCCATAATAACATTGGTTTCTTTTCCTTCACAGTGACGTGGGAAATGTCTTTCCCGAAAGCATATTATTCAGAATTGGATTTATAGGGACGTCCATTGGCACTTTGGTACTAACCTTTCTTATTTATAAGTATATGGTTATGCATACTGAAGAGTTCAGGGGTCATCAGGTCCTGATCCAGAGGATCCTGCTGGCCATTGTGTGGGCCTCCTGTTTTTCCACAGCTGTTATGCATGTATTGTCCCCCGAAGAATATCCCAGGATACACTTTGTCAGCACGATAATTTCCATTACATGTGAAGCCTTATACTACCTTGGGCAGTCCATCCAGATGTATAAATTACCAGGAGCAAAAAAAGTCATCCACCATAGTAGATGCACCTGCTGTGGCCTGACTTTTGTCTGTGTAGTTTTCTATTTTGGATATGAAACATTAAAGGAATTATTCCATAATGATGAAGACTGGGACGAGATCCGTGAAATCCCCATCATAATCATCGAGTGGGTGATGCTTCTACTGATCCTGATAAACATCGTGACCTATTATTCCACCATGCAGAGGTTATTGTTGACCGTCTCCAGAAACAGCTGCACACTCTCTCTTAGAGTAAAAATTGATGACTTCGGGGTGTAGACCACCACGGGGGCCATCAAGTGGACTTCTGGGAGAGATACTGCACAGGACACGGAAAACATCTAAAGAAGAATAACTGGGGGACTACATATGGTGCCAGTAATCATGACACAATAATATGAGCTGGTGATATTACCTATACAAAAAAAAAAAAATTATAAAAAAATATTGGTGTGTGAAGTGTAATACCTAGTTAGAAAAACAGAATCAAATTCATCATTATAACCCCCCTCTGCATTACCCTGTTTATTATTTTTCAAGCAAGCACTTTGTTCTAATTCGTCCACTCTCTGGCGTGCTCCTTGTATAAGGGGTTTGGGATACCCTTTTTGTTTAAAACGATCCTCCAGGTTCTCTAGTTGTTGTAGGTATTTTTGTGTGGAAGAACAATTCCTTCGGATTCTTTTCATTTGACCGAATGGAATGTTCTTCTTCCATTATTTAAGATGGCAACTGTTAAAGTCGAGGTATCTGTTTGCATTCACCTCCTTAAAATAGTTGGCAGTATGCGAACAGCCATCCTGAATATAGATATTTAAATCCAGGAACTCACATTTTTTGGGGGACTGATGCAGCGCTGCCTTTGGCAATTTCTGGCTCTGCTATAGCGCTTTTTTTGAGGGGGCGTGTCGGCTGCCCCTTCATCTGGCGGTCAACCTGCGCCGCCGGGACGCAGCGCCGCCGGGACCGCCTGGAGGACGTCGCTCGCAACGGGACCACTCGGGACACCGCATGGTCGGGTAAGTGATGCCGGGGGATGGGTAAGGGACACTTAGCAGAGCGGTGTGTGTCCCGATCCCCGTGATCGGGACTTACACACCGCGCTGCTAAATATTCTGATAGCGAAACGCTGCTATTAGCTAGTCAGAGTTGACCAGCTGATAGCAGCGATCGCTGGGGGGGGGGGGTGGGGGATGAAACCCCCCGTGGTCGCATGGTAAGATGGCTGGCTATCAGTGATAGCCACCATCTTACCGGGCGCTGCGGGATGCCGCGAGTAGCGGCAAAAATGTTCATGACGTACCTGTATGTCATGGGTCGGGAACACCTTGCCACCCATGACGTACAGGTATGTCATAGGTCGGGAAGGGGTTAATGGTATAGAGAACTGTGTCTAGTGCATTAACTCTGATTTTTTGCCCATTGAAACCAGTAGGCCCATTGTGGTCTATGGGGAAAGCTGCTGAGTTGCCCATAGCAACCAATCAGATCGCTTCTTTCATTTTTGAAAAAGTCTCTGAAAAATGAAGGAAGTAATCTGATTGGTTGCTATGGGCAACTCAGAAACTTTTCCAGGAAAATATGCTGAGTTGCCCATAGCAACCAATCAGATCGCTTCTTTCATTTTGCAAAGGCATTGTGAAAAATGAAAGAAGCAATCTGGTTGCTATGGGCAACTGCACAACTCTTCCTCTACACTGGTCTTAATGAATCTCCCCCATAGAGGGAGATTTATCAAAACCTGCCCAGAGGAAAAGTTTCTGAGTTGCCCATAGCAACCAATCAGATCGCTTCTTTCATTTTTGAAAAAGCCTCTGAAAAATGAAGGATATTTTTGAGATTTTGGAAGCTGGGATACTCACTACACCCATGCATATCTAGATAATTAAGTATGGGGGGAACTTAAATTTATTTTTTAAATCACATGGAGTTTTGACTTTACTTCATTATGGTCGAATAAAGCACTTAAAGAGTTCCTTAAAATTAAAGATTCACTCTTTTGGATGAAAAGGGGCTTATTTATGTAAATCAATTATACGCTTTAGGTCAAATAAAGTCGTTTGAAGAGATAGCCCATAAGTGTGTGGGGGGAAGACAATCACAAACATTGTTTTTTACAAATAAGTAACACAGATCATAAAGCAATAAAAGGAGAGATTGGAGATTTCAGGGATTCTATATATAAGAAAAGTTTAATTAGACTATTTCCTTATGCAAAGTTGCTGTCTGGGCATGCTGGGAGTTGTGGTTCTGCAGCGGTTGGGGGTTCACAGCTTGAAGACCACTGCTATAGAGGGTGCAAATGTATCTGAGCCCTGGAACTCAAATAATGTGAAATATGAGATGATCAAAATGGAGCCCCTGCACTAATTACTTGGGTTCTGAGGTCTGTAAGGTCCATAGTAAAAACATCAGGTTCTGTCTATAGCAGATACTAAATCATGGCAGCTCAAAGAAACAAGCAGTCATTCTGACATGTCACATGTGATGTCATAGACAGCTGGAGGCCTGACATCCCACTGACAGCCGCCCGAGCCTTCAGTCTGTTCCAGTGCGATTAGTGAGAATAGTGAGATTAGCGTCTTCTTTTTCTACTTGTCTGAAATGGAGCTAAAAGGACTGGGGTTCGTCCCCCTCCTGTTGGCGTTTTGGTGTGCGGCCTGGCTTGCCACCAGCTACATCATGACGGTCGTCCTCGGCCATGCAGCCTCGCCACTGATGAGCATCAGGTAAGATAAACAAGCAAATGATTCTTATTTCATGGGTTGGGAGTGAGGAAATATCCATAATAACATTGGTTTCTTTTCCTTCACAGTGACGTGGGAAATGTCTTTCCCGAAAGCATATTATTCAGAATTGGATTTATAGGGACGTCCATTGGCACTTTGGTACTAACCTTTCTTATTTATAAGTATATGGTTATGCATACTGAAGAGTTCAGGGGTCATCAGGTCCTGATCCAGAGGATCCTGCTGGCCATTGTGTGGGCCTCCTGTTTTTCCACAGCTGTTATGCATGTATTGTCCCCCGAAGAATATCCCAGGATACACTTTGTCAGCACGATAATTTCCATTACATGTGAAGCCTTATACTACCTTGGGCAGTCCATCCAGATGTATAAATTACCAGGAGCAAAAAAAGTCATCCACCATAGTAGATGCACCTGCTGTGGCCTGACTTTTGTCTGTGTAGTTTTCTATTTTGGATATGAAACATTAAAGGAATTATTCCATAATGATGAAGACTGGGACGAGATCCGTGAAATCCCCATCATAATCATCGAGTGGGTGATGCTTCTACTGATCCTGATAAACATCGTGACCTATTATTCCACCATGCAGAGGTTATTGTTGACCGTCTCCAGAAACAGCTGCACACTCTCTCTTAGAGTAAAAATTGATGACTTCGGGGTGTAGACCACCACGGGGGCCATCAAGTGGACTTCTGGGAGAGATACTGCACAGGACACGGAAAACATCTAAAGAAGAATAACTGGGGGACTACATATGGTGCCAGTAATCATGACACAATAATATGAGCTGGTGATATTACCTATACAAAAAAAAAATAAAAAAAAATTATAAAAAAATATTGGTGTGTGAAGTGTAATACCTAGTTAGAAAAACAGAATCAAATTCATCATTATAACCCCCCTCTGCATTACCCTGTTTATTATTTTTCAAGCAAGCACTTTGTTCTAATTCGTCCACTCTCTGGCGTGCTCCTTGTATAAGGGGTTTGGGATACCCTTTTTGTTTAAAACGATCCTCCAGGTTCTCTAGTTGTTGTAGGTATTTTTGTGTGGAAGAACAATTCCTTCGGATTCTTTTCATTTGACCGAATGGAATGTTCTTCTTCCATTATTTAAGATGGCAACTGTTAAAGTCGAGGTATCTGTTTGCATTCACCTCCTTAAAATAGTTGGCAGTATGCGAACAGCCATCCTGAATATAGATATTTAAATCCAGGAACTCACATTTTTTGGGGGACTGATGCAGCGCTGCCTTTGGCAATTTCTGGCTCTGCTATAGCGCTTTTTTTGAGGGGGCGTGTCGGCTGCCCCTTCATCTGGCGGTCAACCTGCGCCGCCGGGACGCAGCGCCGCCGGGACCGCCTGGAGGACGTCGCTCGCAACGGGACCACTCGGGACACCGCATGGTCGGGTAAGTGATGCCGGGGGATGGGTAAGGGACACTTAGCAGAGCGGTGTGTGTCCCGATCCCCGTGATCGGGACTTACACACCGCGCTGCTAAATATTCTGATAGCGAAACGCTGCTATTAGCTAGTCAGAGTTGACCAGCTGATAGCAGCGATCGCTGGGGGGGGGGGTGGGGGATGAAACCCCCCGTGGTCGCATGGTAAGATGGCTGGCTATCAGTGATAGCCACCATCTTACCGGGCGCTGCGGGATGCCGCGAGTAGCGGCAAAAATGTTCATGACGTACCTGTATGTCATGGGTCGGGAACACCTTGCCACCCATGACGTACAGGTATGTCATAGGTCGGGAAGGGGTTAATGGTATAGAGAACTGTGTCTAGTGCATTAACTCTGATTTTTTGCCCATTGAAACCAGTAGGCCCATTGTGGTCTATGGGGAAAGCTGCTGAGTTGCCCATAGCAACCAATCAGATCGCTTCTTTCATTTTTGAAAAAGTCTCTGAAAAATGAAGGAAGTAATCTGATTGGTTGCTATGGGCAACTCAGAAACTTTTCCAGGAAAATATGCTGAGTTGCCCATAGCAACCAATCAGATCGCTTCTTTCATTTTGCAAAGGCATTGTGAAAAATGAAAGAAGCAATCTGGTTGCTATGGGCAACTGCACAACTCTTCCTCTACACTGGTCTTAATGAATCTCCCCCATAGAGGGAGATTTATCAAAACCTGCCCAGAGGAAAAGTTTCTGAGTTGCCCATAGCAACCAATCAGATCGCTTCTTTCATTTTTGAAAAAGCCTCTGAAAAATGAAGGATATTTTTGAGATTTTGGAAGCTGGGATACTCACTACACCCATGCATATCTAGATAATTAAGTATGGGGGGAACTTAAATTTATTTTTTAAATCACATAGAGTTTTGACTTTACTTCATTATGGTCGAATAAAGCACTTAAAGAGTTCCTTAAAATTAAAGATTCACTCTTTTGGATGAAAAGGGGCTTATTTATGTAAATCAATTATACGCTTTAGGTCAAATAAAGTCGTTTGAAGAGATAGCCCATAAGTGTGTGGGGGGAAGACAATCACAAACATTGTTTTTTACAAATAAGTAACACAGATCATAAAGCAATAAAAGGAGAGATTGGAGATTTCAGGGATTCTATATATAAGAAAAGTTTAATTAGACTATTTCCTTATGCAAAGTTGCTGTCTGGGCATGCTGGGAGTTGTGGTTCTTCAGCGGTTGGGGGTTCACAGCTTGAAGACCACTGCTATAGAGGGTGCAAATGTATCTGAGCCCTGGAACTCAAATAATGTGAAATATGAGATGATCAAAATGGAGCCCCTGCACTAATTACTTGGGTTCTGAGGTCTGTAAGGTCCATAGTAAAAACATCAGGTTCTGTCTATAGCAGATACTAAATCATGGCAGCTCAAAGAAACAAGCAGTCATTCTGACATGTCACATGTGATGTCATAGACAGCTGGAGGCCTGACATCCCACTGACAGCCGCCCGAGCCTTCAGTCTGTTCCAGTGCGATTAGTGAGAATAGTGAGATTAGCGTCTTCTTTTTCTACTTGTCTGAAATGGAGCTAAAAGGACTGGGGTTCGTCCCCCTCCTGTTGGCGTTTTGGTGTGCGGCCTGGCTTGCCACCAGCTACATCATGACGGTCGTCCTCGGCCATGCAGCCTCGCCACTGATGAGCATCAGGTAAGATAAACAAGCAAATGATTCTTATTTCATGGGTTGGGAGTGAGGAAATATCCATAATAACATTGGTTTCTTTTCCTTCACAGTGACGTGGGAAATGTCTTTCCCGAAAGCATATTATTCAGAATTGGATTTATAGGGACGTCCATTGGCACTTTGGTACTAACCTTTCTTATTTATAAGTATATGGTTATGCATACTGAAGAGTTCAGGGGTCATCAGGTCCTGATCCAGAGGATCCTGCTGGCCATTGTGTGGGCCTCCTGTTTTTCCACAGCTGTTATGCATGTATTGTCCCCCGAAGAATATCCCAGGATACACTTTGTCAGCACGATAATTTCCATTACATGTGAAGCCTTATACTACCTTGGGCAGTCCATCCAGATGTATAAATTACCAGGAGCAAAAAAAGTCATCCACCATAGTAGATGCACCTGCTGTGGCCTGACTTTTGTCTGTGTAGTTTTCTATTTTGGATATGAAACATTAAAGGAATTATTCCATAATGATGAAGACTGGGACGAGATCCGTGAAATCCCCATCATAATCATCGAGTGGGTGATGCTTCTACTGATCCTGATAAACATCGTGACCTATTATTCCACCATGCAGAGGTTATTGTTGACCGTCTCCAGAAACAGCTGCACACTCTCTCTTAGAGTAAAAATTGATGACTTCGGGGTGTAGACCACCACGGGGGCCATCAAGTGGACTTCTGGGAGAGATACTGCACAGGACACGGAAAACATCTAAAGAAGAATAACTGGGGGACTACATATGGTGCCAGTAATCATGACACAATAATATGAGCTGGTGATATTACCTATACAAAAAAAAATTATAAAAAAATATTGGTGTGTGAAGTGTAATACCTAGTTAGAAAAACAGAATCAAATTCATCATTATAACCCCCCTCTGCATTACCCTGTTTATTATTTTTCAAGCAAGCACTTTGTTCTAATTCGTCCACTCTCTGGCGTGCTCCTTGTATAAGGGGTTTGGGATACCCTTTTTGTTTAAAACGATCCTCCAGGTTCTCTAGTTGTTGTAGGTATTTTTGTGTGGAAGAACAATTCCTTCGGATTCTTTTCATTTGACCGAATGGAATGTTCTTCTTCCATTATTTAAGATGGCAACTGTTAAAGTCGAGGTATCTGTTTGCATTCACCTCCTTAAAATAGTTGGCAGTATGCGAACAGCCATCCTGAATATAGATATTTAAATCCAGGAACTCACATTTTTTGGGGGACTGATGCAGCGCTGCCTTTGGCAATTTCTGGCTCTGCTATAGCGCTTTTTTTGAGGGGGCGTGTCGGCTGCCCCTTCATCTGGCGGTCAACCTGCGCCGCCGGGACGCAGCGCCGCCGGGACCGCCTGGAGGACGTCGCTCGCAACGGGACCACTCGGGACACCGCATGGTCGGGTAAGTGATGCCGGGGGATGGGTAAGGGACACTTAGCAGAGCGGTGTGTGTCCCGATCCCCGTGATCGGGACTTACACACCGCGCTGCTAAATATTCTGATAGCGAAACGCTGCTATTAGCTAGTCAGAGTTGACCAGCTGATAGCAGCGATCGCTGGGGGGGGGGGGGGTGGGGGATGAAACCCCCCGTGGTCGCATGGTAAGATGGCTGGCTATCAGTGATAGCCACCATCTTACCGGGCGCTGCGGGATGCCGCGAGTAGCGGCAAAAATGTTCATGACGTACCTGTATGTCATGGGTCGGGAACACCTTGCCACCCATGACGTACAGGTATGTCATAGGTCGGGAAGGGGTTAATGGTATAGAGAACTGTGTCTAGTGCATTAACTCTGATTTTTTGCCCATTGAAACCAGTAGGCCCATTGTGGTCTATGGGGAAAGCTGCTGAGTTGCCCATAGCAACCAATCAGATCGCTTCTTTCATTTTTGAAAAAGTCTCTGAAAAATGAAGGAAGTAATCTGATTGGTTGCTATGGGCAACTCAGAAACTTTTCCAGGAAAATATGCTGAGTTGCCCATAGCAACCAATCAGATCGCTTCTTTCATTTTGCAAAGGCATTGTGAAAAATGAAAGAAGCAATCTGGTTGCTATGGGCAACTGCACAACTCTTCCGCTACACTGGTCTTAATGAATCTCCCCCATAGAGGGAGATTTATCAAAACCTGCCCAGAGGAAAAGTTTCTGAGTTGCCCATAGCAACCAATCAGATCGCTTCTTTCATTTTTGAAAAAGCCTCTGAAAAATGAAGGATATTTTTGAGATTTTGGAAGCTGGGATACTCACTACACCCATGCATATCTAGATAATTAAGTATGGGGGGAACTTAAATTTATTTTTTAAATCACATGGAGTTTTGACTTTACTTCATTATGGTCGAATAAAGCACTTAAAGAGTTCCTTAAAATTAAAGATTCACTCTTTTGGATGAAAAGGGGCTTATTTATGTAAATCAATTATACGCTTTAGGTCAAATAAAGTCGTTTGAAGAGATAGCCCATAAGTGTGTGGGGGGAAGACAATCACAAACATTGTTTTTTACAAATAAGTAACACAGATCATAAAGCAATAAAAGGAGAGATTGGAGATTTCAGGGATTCTATATATAAGAAAAGTTTAATTAGACTATTTCCTTATGCAAAGTTGCTGTCTGGGCATGCTGGGAGTTGTGGTTCTGCAGCGGTTGGGGGTTCACAGCTTGAAGACCACTGCTATAGAGGGTGCAAATGTATCTGAGCCCTGGAACTCAAATAATGTGAAATATGAGATGATCAAAATGGAGCCCCTGCACTAATTACTTGGGTTCTGAGGTCTGTAAGGTCCATAGTAAAAACATCAGGTTCTGTCTATAGCAGATACTAAATCATGGCAGCTCAAAGAAACAAGCAGTCATTCTGACATGTCACATGTGATGTCATAGACAGCTGGAGGCCTGACATCCCACTGACAGCCGCCCGAGCCTTCAGTCTGTTCCAGTGCGATTAGTGAGATTAGCGTCTTCTTTTTCTACTTGTCTGAAATGGAGCTAAAAGGACTGGGGTTCGTCCCCCTCCTGTTGGCGTTTTGGTGTGCGGCCTGGCTTGCCACCAGCTACATCATGACGGTCGTCCTCGGCCATGCAGCCTCGCCACTGATGAGCATCAGGTAAGATAAACAAGCAAATGATTCTTATTTCATGGGTTGGGAGTGAGGAAATATCCATAATAACATTGGTTTCTTTTCCTTCACAGTGACGTGGGAAATGTCTTTCCCGAAAGCATATTATTCAGAATTGGATTTATAGGGACGTCCATTGGCACTTTGGTACTAACCTTTCTTATTTATAAGTATATGGTTATGCATACTGAAGAGTTCAGGGGTCATCAGGTCCTGATCCAGAGGATCCTGCTGGCCATTGTGTGGGCCTCCTGTTTTTCCACAGCTGTTATGCATGTATTGTCCCCCGAAGAATATCCCAGGATACACTTTGTCAGCACGATAATTTCCATTACATGTGAAGCCTTATACTACCTTGGGCAGTCCATCCAGATGTATAAATTACCAGGAGCAAAAAAAGTCATCCACCATAGTAGATGCACCTGCTGTGGCCTGACTTTTGTCTGTGTAGTTTTCTATTTTGGATATGAAACATTAAAGGAATTATTCCATAATGATGAAGACTGGGACGAGATCCGTGAAATCCCCATCATAATCATCGAGTGGGTGATGCTTCTACTGATCCTGATAAACATCGTGACCTATTATTCCACCATGCAGAGGTTATTGTTGACCGTCTCCAGAAACAGCTGCACACTCTCTCTTAGAGTAAAAATTGATGACTTCGGGGTGTAGACCACCACGGGGGCCATCAAGTGGACTTCTGGGAGAGATACTGCACAGGACACGGAAAACATCTAAAGAAGAATAACTGGGGGACTACATATGGTGCCAGTAATCATGACACAATAATATGAGCTGGTGATATTACCTATACAAAAAAAAAATAAAAAAAAATTATAAAAAAATATTGGTGTGTGAAGTGTAATACCTAGTTAGAAAAACAGAATCAAATTCATCATTATAACCCCCCTCTGCATTACCCTGTTTATTATTTTTCAAGCAAGCACTTTGTTCTAATTCGTCCACTCTCTGGCGTGCTCCTTGTATAAGGGGTTTGGGATACCCTTTTTGTTTAAAACGATCCTCCAGGTTCTCTAGTTGTTGTAGGTATTTTTGTGTGGAAGAACAATTCCTTCGGATTCTTTTCATTTGACCGAATGGAATGTTCTTCTTCCATTATTTAAGATGGCAACTGTTAAAGTCGAGGTATCTGTTTGCATTCACCTCCTTAAAATAGTTGGCAGTATGCGAACAGCCATCCTGAATATAGATATTTAAATCCAGGAACTCACATTTTTTGGGGGACTGATGCAGCGCTGCCTTTGGCAATTTCTGGCTCTGCTATAGCGCTTTTTTTGAGGGGGCGTGTCGGCTGCCCCTTCATCTGGCGGTCAACCTGCGCCGCCGGGACGCAGCGCCGCCGGGACCGCCTGGAGGACGTCGCTCGCAACGGGACCACTCGGGACACCGCATGGTCGGGTAAGTGATGCCGGGGGATGGGTAAGGGACACTTAGCAGAGCGGTGTGTGTCCCGATCCCCGTGATCGGGACTTACACACCGCGCTGCTAAATATTCTGATAGCGAAACGCTGCTATTAGCTAGTCAGAGTTGACCAGCTGATAGCAGCGATCGCTGGGGGGGGGGGTGGGGGATGAAACCCCCCGTGGTCGCATGGTAAGATGGCTGGCTATCAGTGATAGCCACCATCTTACCGGGCGCTGCGGGATGCCGCGAGTAGCGGCAAAAATGTTCATGACGTACCTGTATGTCATGGGTCGGGAACACCTTGCCACCCATGACGTACAGGTATGTCATAGGTCGGGAAGGGGTTAATGGTATAGAGAACTGTGTCTAGTGCATTAACTCTGATTTTTTGCCCATTGAAACCAGTAGGCCCATTGTGGTCTATGGGGAAAGCTGCTGAGTTGCCCATAGCAACCAATCAGATCGCTTCTTTCATTTTTGAAAAAGTCTCTGAAAAATGAAGGAAGTAATCTGATTGGTTGCTATGGGCAACTCAGAAACTTTTCCAGGAAAATATGCTGAGTTGCCCATAGCAACCAATCAGATCGCTTCTTTCATTTTGCAAAGGCATTGTGAAAAATGAAAGAAGCAATCTGGTTGCTATGGGCAACTGCACAACTCTTCCTCTACACTGGTCTTAATGAATCTCCCCCATAGAGGGAGATTTATCAAAACCTGCCCAGAGGAAAAGTTTCTGAGTTGCCCATAGCAACCAATCAGATCGCTTCTTTCATTTTTGAAAAAGCCTCTGAAAAATGAAGGATATTTTTGAGATTTTGGAAGCTGGGATACTCACTACACCCATGCATATCTAGATAATTAAGTATGGGGGGAACTTAAATTTATTTTTTAAATCACATGGAGTTTTGACTTTACTTCATTATGGTCGAATAAAGCACTTAAAGAGTTCCTTAAAATTAAAGATTCACTCTTTTGGATGAAAAGGGGCTTATTTATGTAAATCAATTATACGCTTTAGGTCAAATAAAGTCGTTTGAAGAGATAGCCCATAAGTGTGTGGGGGGAAGACAATCACAAACATTGTTTTTTACAAATAAGTAACACAGATCATAAAGCAATAAAAGGAGAGATTGGAGATTTCAGGGATTCTATATATAAGAAAAGTTTAATTAGACTATTTCCTTATGCAAAGTTGCTGTCTGGGCATGCTGGGAGTTGTGGTTCTTCAGCGGTTGGGGGTTCACAGCTTGAAGACCACTGCTATAGAGGGTGCAAATGTATCTGAGCCCTGGAACTCAAATAATGTGAAATATGAGATGATCAAAATGGAGCCCCTGCACTAATTACTTGGGTTCTGAGGTCTGTAAGGTCCATAGTAAAAACATCAGGTTCTGTCTATAGCAGATACTAAATCATGGCAGCTCAAAGAAACAAGCAGTCATTCTGACATGTCACATGTGATGTCATAGACAGCTGGAGGCCTGACATCCCACTGACAGCCGCCCGAGCCTTCAGTCTGTTCCAGTGCGATTAGTGAGAATAGTGAGATTAGCGTCTTCTTTTTCTACTTGTCTGAAATGGAGCTAAAAGGACTGGGGTTCGTCCCCCTCCTGTTGGCGTTTTGGTGTGCGGCCTGGCTTGCCACCAGCTACATCATGACGGTCGTCCTCGGCCATGCAGCCTCGCCACTGATGAGCATCAGGTAAGATAAACAAGCAAATGATTCTTATTTCATGGGTTGGGAGTGAGGAAATATCCATAATAACATTGGTTTCTTTTCCTTCACAGTGACGTGGGAAATGTCTTTCCCGAAAGCATATTATTCAGAATTGGATTTATAGGGACGTCCATTGGCACTTTGGTACTAACCTTTCTTATTTATAAGTATATGGTTATGCATACTGAAGAGTTCAGGGGTCATCAGGTCCTGATCCAGAGGATCCTGCTGGCCATTGTGTGGGCCTCCTGTTTTTCCACAGCTGTTATGCATGTATTGTCCCCCGAAGAATATCCCAGGATACACTTTGTCAGCACGATAATTTCCATTACATGTGAAGCCTTATACTACCTTGGGCAGTCCATCCAGATGTATAAATTACCAGGAGCAAAAAAAGTCATCCACCATAGTAGATGCACCTGCTGTGGCCTGACTTTTGTCTGTGTAGTTTTCTATTTTGGATATGAAACATTAAAGGAATTATTCCATAATGATGAAGACTGGGACGAGATCCGTGAAATCCCCATCATAATCATCGAGTGGGTGATGCTTCTACTGATCCTGATAAACATCGTGACCTATTATTCCACCATGCAGAGGTTATTGTTGACCGTCTCCAGAAACAGCTGCACACTCTCTCTTAGAGTAAAAATTGATGACTTCGGGGTGTAGACCACCACGGGGGCCATCAAGTGGACTTCTGGGAGAGATACTGCACAGGACACGGAAAACATCTAAAGAAGAATAACTGGGGGACTACATATGGTGCCAGTAATCATGACACAATAATATGAGCTGGTGATATTACCTATACAAAAAAAAATTATAAAAAAATATTGGTGTGTGAAGTGTAATACCTAGTTAGAAAAACAGAATCAAATTCATCATTATAACCCCCCTCTGCATTACCCTGTTTATTATTTTTCAAGCAAGCACTTTGTTCTAATTCGTCCACTCTCTGGCGTGCTCCTTGTATAAGGGGTTTGGGATACCCTTTTTGTTTAAAACGATCCTCCAGGTTCTCTAGTTGTTGTAGGTATTTTTGTGTGGAAGAACAATTCCTTCGGATTCTTTTCATTTGACCGAATGGAATGTTCTTCTTCCATTATTTAAGATGGCAACTGTTAAAGTCGAGGTATCTGTTTGCATTCACCTCCTTAAAATAGTTGGCAGTATGCGAACAGCCATCCTGAATATAGATATTTAAATCCAGGAACTCACATTTTTTGGGGGACTGATGCAGCGCTGCCTTTGGCAATTTCTGGCTCTGCTATAGCGCTTTTTTTGAGGGGGCGTGTCGGCTGCCCCTTCATCTGGCGGTCAACCTGCGCCGCCGGGACGCAGCGCCGCCGGGACCGCCTGGAGGACGTCGCTCGCAACGGGACCACTCGGGACACCGCATGGTCGGGTAAGTGATGCCGGGGGATGGGTAAGGGACACTTAGCAGAGCGGTGTGTGTCCCGATCCCCGTGATCGGGACTTACACACCGCGCTGCTAAATATTCTGATAGCGAAACACTGCTATTAGCTAGTCAGAGTTGACCAGCTGATAGCAGCGATCGCTGGGGGGGGGGGGTGGGGGATGAAACCCCCCGTGGTCGCATGGTAAGATGGCTGGCTATCAGTGATAGCCACCATCTTACCGGGCGCTGCGGGATGCCGCGAGTAGCGGCAAAAATGTTCATGACGTACCTGTATGTCATGGGTCGGGAACACCTTGCCACCCATGACGTACAGGTATGTCATAGGTCGGGAAGGGGTTAATGGTATAGAGAACTGTGTCTAGTGCATTAACTCTGATTTTTTGCCCATTGAAACCAGTAGGCCCATTGTGGTCTATGGGGAAAGCTGCTGAGTTGCCCATAGCAACCAATCAGATCGCTTCTTTCATTTTTGAAAAAGTCTCTGAAAAATGAAGGAAGTAATCTGATTGGTTGCTATGGGCAACTCAGAAACTTTTCCAGGAAAATATGCTGAGTTGCCCATAGCAACCAATCAGATCGCTTCTTTCATTTTGCAAAGGCATTGTGAAAAATGAAAGAAGCAATCTGGTTGCTATGGGCAACTGCACAACTCTTCCGCTACACTGGTCTTAATGAATCTCCCCCATAGAGGGAGATTTATCAAAACCTGCCCAGAGGAAAAGTTTCTGAGTTGCCCATAGCAACCAATCAGATCGCTTCTTTCATTTTTGAAAAAGCCTCTGAAAAATGAAGGATATTTTTGAGATTTTGGAAGCTGGGATACTCACTACACCCATGCATATCTAGATAATTAAGTATGGGGGGAACTTAAATTTATTTTTTAAATCACATGGAGTTTTGACTTTACTTCATTATGGTCGAATAAAGCACTTAAAGAGTTCCTTAAAATTAAAGATTCACTCTTTTGGATGAAAAGGGGCTTATTTATGTAAATCAATTATACGCTTTAGGTCAAATAAAGTCGTTTGAAGAGATAGCCCATAAGTGTGTGGGGGGAAGACAATCACAAACATTGTTTTTTACAAATAAGTAACACAGATCATAAAGCAATAAAAGGAGAGATTGGAGATTTCAGGGATTCTATATATAAGAAAAGTTTAATTAGACTATTTCCTTATGCAAAGTTGCTGTCTGGGCATGCTGGGAGTTGTGGTTCTGCAGCGGTTGGGGGTTCACAGCTTGAAGACCACTGCTATAGAGGGTGCAAATGTATCTGAGCCCTGGAACTCAAATAATGTGAAATATGAGATGATCAAAATGGAGCCCCTGCACTAATTACTTGGGTTCTGAGGTCTGTAAGGTCCATAGTAAAAACATCAGGTTCTGTCTATAGCAGATACTAAATCATGGCAGCTCAAAGAAACAAGCAGTCATTCTGACATGTCACATGTGATGTCATAGACAGCTGGAGGCCTGACATCCCACTGACAGCCGCCCGAGCCTTCAGTCTGTTCCAGTGCGATTAGTGAGAATAGTGAGATTAGCGTCTTCTTTTTCTACTTGTCTGAAATGGAGCTAAAAGGACTGGGGTTCGTCCCCCTCCTGTTGGCGTTTTGGTGTGCGGCCTGGCTTGCCACCAGCTACATCATGACGGTCGTCCTCGGCCATGCAGCCTCGCCACTGATGAGCATCAGGTAAGATAAACAAGCAAATGATTCTTATTTCATGGGTTGGGAGTGAGGAAATATCCATAATAACATTGGTTTCTTTTCCTTCACAGTGACGTGGGAAATGTCTTTCCCGAAAGCATATTATTCAGAATTGGATTTATAGGGACGTCCATTGGCACTTTGGTACTAACCTTTCTTATTTATAAGTATATGGTTATGCATACTGAAGAGTTCAGGGGTCATCAGGTCCTGATCCAGAGGATCCTGCTGGCCATTGTGTGGGCCTCCTGTTTTTCCACAGCTGTTATGCATGTATTGTCCCCCGAAGAATATCCCAGGATACACTTTGTCAGCACGATAATTTCCATTACATGTGAAGCCTTATACTACCTTGGGCAGTCCATCCAGATGTATAAATTACCAGGAGCAAAAAAAGTCATCCACCATAGTAGATGCACCTGCTGTGGCCTGACTTTTGTCTGTGTAGTTTTCTATTTTGGATATGAAACATTAAAGGAATTATTCCATAATGATGAAGACTGGGACGAGATCCGTGAAATCCCCATCATAATCATCGAGTGGGTGATGCTTCTACTGATCCTGATAAACATCGTGACCTATTATTCCACCATGCAGAGGTTATTGTTGACCGTCTCCAGAAACAGCTGCACACTCTCTCTTAGAGTAAAAATTGATGACTTCGGGGTGTAGACCACCACGGGGGCCATCAAGTGGACTTCTGGGAGAGATACTGCACAGGACACGGAAAACATCTAAAGAAGAATAACTGGGGGACTACATATGGTGCCAGTAATCATGACACAATAATATGAGCTGGTGATATTACCTATACAAAAAAAAAATAAAAATAAATTATAAAAAAATATTGGTGTGTGAAGTGTAATACCTAGTTAGAAAAACAGAATCAAATTCATCATTATAACCCCCCTCTGCATTACCCTGTTTATTATTTTTCAAGCAAGCACTTTGTTCTAATTCGTCCACTCTCTGGCGTGCTCCTTGTATAAGGGGTTTGGGATACCCTTTTTGTTTAAAACGATCCTCCAGGTTCTCTAGTTGTTGTAGGTATTTTTGTGTGGAAGAACAATTCCTTCGGATTCTTTTCATTTGACCGAATGGAATGTTCTTCTTCCATTATTTAAGATGGCAACTGTTAAAGTCGAGGTATCTGTTTGCATTCACCTCCTTAAAATAGTTGGCAGTATGCGAACAGCCATCCTGAATATAGATATTTAAATCCAGGAACTCACATTTTTTGGGGGACTGATGCAGCGCTGCCTTTGGCAATTTCTGGCTCTGCTATAGCGCTTTTTTTGAGGGGGCGTGTCGGCTGCCCCTTCATCTGGCGGTCAACCTGCGCCGCCGGGACGCAGCGCCGCCGGGACCGCCTGGAGGACGTCGCTCGCAACGGGACCACTCGGGACACCGCATGGTCGGGTAAGTGATGCCGGGGGATGGGTAAGGGACACTTAGCAGAGCGGTGTGTGTCCCGATCCCCGTGATCGGGACTTACACACCGCGCTGCTAAATATTCTGATAGCGAAACGCTGCTATTAGCTAGTCAGAGTTGACCAGCTGATAGCAGCGATCGCTGGGGGGGGGGGGGGGTGGGGGATGAAACCCCCCGTGGTCGCATGGTAAGATGGCTGGCTATCAGTGATAGCCACCATCTTACCGGGCGCTGCGGGATGCCGCGAGTAGCGGCAAAAATGTTCATGACGTACCTGTATGTCATGGGTCGGGAACACCTTGCCACCCATGACGTACAGGTATGTCATAGGTCGGGAAGGGGTTAATGGTATAGAGAACTGTGTCTAGTGCATTAACTCTGATTTTTTGCCCATTGAAACCAGTAGGCCCATTGTGGTCTATGGGGAAAGCTGCTGAGTTGCCCATAGCAACCAATCAGATCGCTTCTTTCATTTTTGAAAAAGTCTCTGAAAAATGAAGGAAGTAATCTGATTGGTTGCTATGGGCAACTCAGAAACTTTTCCAGGAAAATATGCTGAGTTGCCCATAGCAACCAATCAGATCGCTTCTTTCATTTTGCAAAGGCATTGTGAAAAATGAAAGAAGCAATCTGGTTGCTATGGGCAACTGCACAACTCTTCCTCTACACTGGTCTTAATGAATCTCCCCCATAGAGGGAGATTTATCAAAACCTGCCCAGAGGAAAAGTTTCTGAGTTGCCCATAGCAACCAATCAGATCGCTTCTTTCATTTTTGAAAAAGCCTCTGAAAAATGAAGGATATTTTTGAGATTTTGGAAGCTGGGATACTCACTACACCCATGCATATCTAGATAATTAAGTATGGGGGGAACTTAAATTTATTTTTTAAATCACATGGAGTTTTGACTTTACTTCATTATGGTCGAATAAAGCACTTAAAGAGTTCCTTAAAATTAAAGATTCACTCTTTTGGATGAAAAGGGGCTTATTTATGTAAATCAATTATACGCTTTAGGTCAAATAAAGTCGTTTGAAGAGATAGCCCATAAGTGTGTGGGGGGAAGACAATCACAAACATTGTTTTTTACAAATAAGTAACACAGATCATAAAGCAATAAAAGGAGAGATTGGAGATTTCAGGGATTCTATATATAAGAAAAGTTTAATTAGACTATTTCCTTATGCAAAGTTGCTGTCTGGGCATGCTGGGAGTTGTGGTTCTGCAGCGGTTGGGGGTTCACAGCTTGAAGACCACTGCTATAGAGGGTGCAAATGTATCTGAGCCCTGGAACTCAAATAATGTGAAATATGAGATGATCAAAATGGAGCCCCTGCACTAATTACTTGGGTTCTGAGGTCTGTAAGGTCCATAGTAAAAACATCAGGTTCTGTCTATAGCAGATACTAAATCATGGCAGCTCAAAGAAACAAGCAGTCATTCTGACATGTCACATGTGATGTCATAGACAGCTGGAGGCCTGACATCCCACTGACAGCCGCCCGAGCCTTCAGTCTGTTCCAGTGCGATTAGTGAGAATAGTGAGATTAGCGTCTTCTTTTTCTACTTGTCTGAAATGGAGCTAAAAGGACTGGGGTTCGTCCCCCTCCTGTTGGCGTTTTGGTGTGCGGCCTGGCTTGCCACCAGCTACATCATGACGGTCGTCCTCGGCCATGCAGCCTCGCCACTGATGAGCATCAGGTAAGATAAACAAGCAAATGATTCTTATTTCATGGGTTGGGAGTGAGGAAATATCCATAATAACATTGGTTTCTTTTCCTTCACAGTGACGTGGGAAATGTCTTTCCCGAAAGCATATTATTCAGAATTGGATTTATAGGGACGTCCATTGGCACTTTGGTACTAACCTTTCTTATTTATAAGTATATGGTTATGCATACTGAAGAGTTCAGGGGTCATCAGGTCCTGATCCAGAGGATCCTGCTGGCCATTGTGTGGGCCTCCTGTTTTTCCACAGCTGTTATGCATGTATTGTCCCCCGAAGAATATCCCAGGATACACTTTGTCAGCACGATAATTTCCATTACATGTGAAGCCTTATACTACCTTGGGCAGTCCATCCAGATGTATAAATTACCAGGAGCAAAAAAAGTCATCCACCATAGTAGGTGCACCTGCTGTGGCCTGACTTTTGTCTGTGTAGTTTTCTATTTTGGATATGAAACATTAAAGGAATTATTCCATAATGATGAAGACTGGGACGAGATCCGTGAAATCCCCATCATAATCATCGAGTGGGTGATGCTTCTACTGATCCTGATAAACATCGTGACCTATTATTCCACCATGCAGAGGTTATTGTTGACCGTCTCCAGAAACAGCTGCACACTCTCTCTTAGAGTAAAAATTGATGACTTCGGGGTGTAGACCACCACGGGGGCCATCAAGTGGACTTCTGGGAGAGATACTGCACAGGACACGGAAAACATCTAAAGAAGAATAACTGGGGGACTACATATGGTGCCAGTAATCATGACACAATAATATGAGCTGGTGATATTACCTATACAAAAAAAAAATAAAAAAAAATTATAAAAAAATATTGGTGTGTGAAGTGTAATACCTAGTTAGAAAAACAGAATCAAATTCATCATTATAACCCCCCTCTGCATTACCCTGTTTATTATTTTTCAAGCAAGCACTTTGTTCTAATTCGTCCACTCTCTGGCGTGCTCCTTGTATAAGGGGTTTGGGATACCCTTTTTGTTTAAAACGATCCTCCAGGTTCTCTAGTTGTTGTAGGTATTTTTGTGTGGAAGAACAATTCCTTCGGATTCTTTTCATTTGACCGAATGGAATGTTCTTCTTCCATTATTTAAGATGGCAACTGTTAAAGTCGAGGTATCTGTTTGCATTCACCTCCTTAAAATAGTTGGCAGTATGCGAACAGCCATCCTGAATATAGATATTTAAATCCAGGAACTCACATTTTTTGGGGGACTGATGCAGCGCTGCCTTTGGCAATTTCTGGCTCTGCTATAGCGCTTTTTTTGAGGGGGCGTGTCGGCTGCCCCTTCATCTGGCGGTCAACCTGCGCCGCCGGGACGCAGCGCCGCCGGGACCGCCTGGAGGACGTCGCTCGCAACGGGACCACTCGGGACACCGCATGGTCGGGTAAGTGATGCCGGGGGATGGGTAAGGGACACTTAGCAGAGCGGTGTGTGTCCCGATCCCCGTGATCGGGACTTACACACCGCGCTGCTAAATATTCTGATAGCGAAACGCTGCTATTAGCTAGTCAGAGTTGACCAGCTGATAGCAGCGATCGCTGGGGGGGGGGGGGGTGGGGGATGAAACCCCCCGTGGTCGCATGGTAAGATGGCTGGCTATCAGTGATAGCCACCATCTTACCGGGCGCTGCGGGATGCCGCGAGTAGCGGCAAAAATGTTCATGACGTACCTGTATGTCATGGGTCGGGAACACCTTGCCACCCATGACGTACAGGTATGTCATAGGTCGGGAAGGGGTTAATGGTATAGAGAACTGTGTCTAGTGCATTAACTCTGATTTTTTGCCCATTGAAACCAGTAGGCCCATTGTGGTCTATGGGGAAAGCTGCTGAGTTGCCCATAGCAACCAATCAGATCGCTTCTTTCATTTTTGAAAAAGTCTCTGAAAAATGAAGGAAGTAATCTGATTGGTTGCTATGGGCAACTCAGAAACTTTTCCAGGAAAATATGCTGAGTTGCCCATAGCAACCAATCAGATCGCTTCTTTCATTTTGCAAAGGCATTGTGAAAAATGAAAGAAGCAATCTGGTTGCTATGGGCAACTGCACAACTCTTCCTCTACACTGGTCTTAATGAATCTCCCCCATAGAGGGAGATTTATCAAAACCTGCCCAGAGGAAAAGTTTCTGAGTTGCCCATAGCAACCAATCAGATCGCTTCTTTCATTTTTGAAAAAGCCTCTGAAAAATGAAGGATATTTTTGAGATTTTGGAAGCTGGGATACTCACTACACCCATGCATATCTAGATAATTAAGTATGGGGGGAACTTAAATTTATTTTTTAAATCACATGGAGTTTTGACTTTACTTCATTATGGTCGAATAAAGCACTTAAAGAGTTCCTTAAAATTAAAGATTCACTCTTTTGGATGAAAAGGGGCTTATTTATGTAAATCAATTATACGCTTTAGGTCAAATAAAGTCGTTTGAAGAGATAGCCCATAAGTGTGTGGGGGGAAGACAATCACAAACATTGTTTTTTACAAATAAGTAACACAGATCATAAAGCAATAAAAGGAGAGATTGGAGATTTCAGGGATTCTATATATAAGAAAAGTTTAATTAGACTATTTCCTTATGCAAAGTTGCTGTCTGGGCAT
The DNA here is from genome assembly GCF_029499605.1 of Hyla sarda. Taxonomy (NCBI): domain Eukaryota; kingdom Metazoa; phylum Chordata; class Amphibia; order Anura; family Hylidae; genus Hyla; species Hyla sarda. Next base: position 332,943 of record NW_026607598.1, read on the forward strand.
GCTGGGAGTTGTGGTTCTGCAGCGGTTGGGGGTTCACAGCTTGAAGACCACTGCTATAGAGGGTGCAAATGTATCTGAGCCCTGGAACTCAAATAATGTGAAATATGAGATGATCAAAATGGAGCCCCTGCACTAATTACTTGGGTTCTGAGGTCTGTAAGGTCCATAGTAAAAACATCAGGTTCTGTCTATAGCAGATACTAAATCATGGCAGCTCAAAGAAACAAGCAGTCATTCTGACATGTCACATGTGATGTCATAGACAGCTGGAGGCCTGACATCCCACTGACAGCCGCCCGAGCCTTCAGTCTGTTCCAGTGCGATTAGTGAGAATAGTGAGATTAGCGTCTTCTTTTTCTACTTGTCTGAAATGGAGCTAAAAGGACTGGGGTTCGTCCCCCTCCTGTTGGCGTTTTGGTGTGCGGCCTGGCTTGCCACCAGCTACATCATGACGGTCGTCCTCGGCCATGCAGCCTCGCCACTGATGAGCATCAGGTAAGATAAACAAGCAAATGATTCTTATTTCATGGGTTGGGAGTGAGGAAATATCCATAATAACATTGGTTTCTTTTCCTTCACAGTGACGTGGGAAATGTCTTTCCCGAAAGCATATTATTCAGAATTGGATTTATAGGGACGTCCATTGGCACTTTGGTACTAACCTTTCTTATTTATAAGTATATGGTTATGCATACTGAAGAGTTCAGGGGTCATCAGGTCCTGATCCAGAGGATCCTGCTGGCCATTGTGTGGGCCTCCTGTTTTTCCACAGCTGTTATGCATGTATTGTCCCCCGAAGAATATCCCAGGATACACTTTGTCAGCACGATAATTTCCATTACATGTGAAGCCTTATACTACCTTGGGCAGTCCATCCAGATGTATAAATTACCAGGAGCAAAAAAAGTCATCCACCATAGTAGGTGCACCTGCTGTGGCCTGACTTTTGTCTGTGTAGTTTTCTATTTTGGATATGAAACATTAAAGGAATTATTCCATAATGATGAAGACTGGGACGAGATCCGTGAAATCCCCATCATAATCATCGAGTGGGTGATGCTTCTACTGATCCTGATAAACATCGTGACCTATTATTCCACCATGCAGAGGTTATTGTTGACCGTCTCCAGAAACAGCTGCACACTCTCTCTTAGAGTAAAAATTGATGACTTCGGGGTGTAGACCACCACGGGGGCCATCAAGTGGACTTCTGGGAGAGATACTGCACAGGACACGGAAAACATCTAAAGAAGAATAACTGGGGGACTACATATGGTGCCAGTAATCATGACACAATAATATGAGCTGGTGATATTACCTATACAAAAAAAAAATAAAAAAAAATTATAAAAAAATATTGGTGTGTGAAGTGTAATACCTAGTTAGAAAAACAGAATCAAATTCATCATTATAACCCCCCTCTGCATTACCCTGTTTATTATTTTTCAAGCAAGCACTTTGTTCTAATTCGTCCACTCTCTGGCGTGCTCCTTGTATAAGGGGTTTGGGATACCCTTTTTGTTTAAAACGATCCTCCAGGTTCTCTAGTTGTTGTAGGTATTTTTGTGTGGAAGAACAATTCCTTCGGATTCTTTTCATTTGACCGAATGGAATGTTCTTCTTCCATTATTTAAGATGGCAACTGTTAAAGTCGAGGTATCTGTTTGCATTCACCTCCTTAAAATAGTTGGCAGTATGCGAACAGCCATCCTGAATATAGATATTTAAATCCAGGAACTCACATTTTTTGGGGGACTGATGCAGCGCTGCCTTTGGCAATTTCTGGCTCTGCTATAGCGCTTTTTTTGAGGGGGCGTGTCGGCTGCCCCTTCATCTGGCGGTCAACCTGCGCCGCCGGGACGCAGCGCCGCCGGGACCGCCTGGAGGACATCGCTCGCAACGGGACCACTCGGGACACCGCATGGTCGGGTAAGTGATGCCGGGGGATGGGTAAGGGACACTTAGCAGAGCGGTGTGTGTCCCGATCCCCGTGATCGGGACTTACACACCGCGCTGCTAAATATTCTGATAGCGAAACGCTGCTATTAGCTAGTCAGAGTTGACCAGCTGATAGCAGCGATCGCTGGGGGGGGGGGGTGGGGGATGAAACCCCCCGTGGTCGCATGGTAAGATGGCTGGCTATCAGTGATAGCCACCATCTTACCGGGCGCTGCGGGATGCCGCGAGTAGCGGCAAAAATGTTCATGACGTACCTGTATGTCATGGGTCGGGAACACCTTGCCACCCATGACGTACAGGTATGTCATAGGTCGGGAAGGGGTTAATGGTATAGAGAACTGTGTCTAGTGCATTAACTCTGATTTTTTGCCCATTGAAACCAGTAGGCCCATTGTGGTCTATGGGGAAAGCTGCTGAGTTGCCCATAGCAACCAATCAGATCGCTTCTTTCATTTTTGAAAAAGTCTCTGAAAAATGAAGGAAGTAATCTGATTGGTTGCTATGGGCAACTCAGAAACTTTTCCAGGAAAATATGCTGAGTTGCCCATAGCAACCAATCAGATCGCTTCTTTCATTTTGCAAAGGCATTGTGAAAAATGAAAGAAGCAATCTGGTTGCTATGGGCAACTGCACAACTCTTCCGCTACACTGGTCTTAATGAATCTCCCCCATAGAGGGAGATTTATCAAAACCTGCCCAGAGGAAAAGTTTCTGAGTTGCCCATAGCAACCAATCAGATCGCTTCTTTCATTTTTGAAAAAGCCTCTGAAAAATGAAGGATATTTTTGAGATTTTGGAAGCTGGGATACTCACTACACCCATGCATATCTAGATAATTAAGTATGGGGGGAACTTAAATTTATTTTTTAAATCACATGGAGTTTTGACTTTACTTCATTATGGTCGAATAAAGCACTTAAAGAGTTCCTTAAAATTAAAGATTCACTCTTTTGGATGAAAAGGGGCTTATTTATGTAAATCAATTATACGCTTTAGGTCAAATAAAGTCGTTTGAAGAGATAGCCCATAAGTGTGTGGGGGGAAGACAATCACAAACATTGTTTTTTACAAATAAGTAACACAGATCATAAAGCAATAAAAGGAGAGATTGGAGATTTCAGGGATTCTATATATAAGAAAAGTTTAATTAGACTATTTCCTTATGCAAAGTTGCTGTCTGGGCATGCTGGGAGTTGTGGTTCTGCAGCGGTTGGGGGTTCACAGCTTGAAGACCACTGCTATAGAGGGTGCAAATGTATCTGAGCCCTGGAACTCAAATAATGTGAAATATGAGATGATCAAAATGGAGCCCCTGCACTAATTACTTGGGTTCTGAGGTCTGTAAGGTCCATAGTAAAAACATCAGGTTCTGTCTATAGCAGATACTAAATCATGGCAGGTCAAAGAAACAAGCAGTCATTCTGACATGTCACATGTGATGTCATAGACAGCTGGAGGCCTGACATCCCACTGACAGCCGCCCGAGCCTTCAGTCTGTTCCAGTGCGATTAGTGAGAATAGTGAGATTAGCGTCTTCTTTTTCTACTTGTCTGAAATGGAGCTAAAAGGACTGGGGTTCGTCCCCCTCCTGTTGGCGTTTTGGTGTGCGGCCTGGCTTGCCACCAGCTACATCATGACGGTCGTCCTCGGCCATGCAGCCTCGCCACTGATGAGCATCAGGTAAGATAAACAAGCAAATGATTCTTATTTCATGGGTTGGGAGTGAGGAAATATCCATAATAACATTGGTTTCTTTTCCTTCACAGTGACGTGGGAAATGTCTTTCCCGAAAGCATATTATTCAGAATTGGATTTATAGGGACGTCCATTGGCACTTTGGTACTAACCTTTCTTATTTATAAGTATATGGTTATGCATACTGAAGAGTTCAGGGGTCATCAGGTCCTGATCCAGAGGATCCTGCTGGCCATTGTGTGGGCCTCCTGTTTTTCCACAGCTGTTATGCATGTATTGTCCCCCGAAGAATATCCCAGGATACACTTTGTCAGCACGATAATTTCCATTACATGTGAAGCCTTATACTACCTTGGGCAGTCCATCCAGATGTATAAATTACCAGGAGCAAAAAAAGTCATCCACCATAGTAGATGCACCTGCTGTGGCCTGACTTTTGTCTGTGTAGTTTTCTATTTTGGATATGAAACATTAAAGGAATTATTCCATAATGATGAAGACTGGGACGAGATCCGTGAAATCCCCATCATAATCATCGAGTGGGTGATGCTTCTACTGATCCTGATAAACATCGTGACCTATTATTCCACCATGCAGAGGTTATTGTTGACCGTCTCCAGAAACAGCTGCACACTCTCTCTTAGAGTAAAAATTGATGACTTCGGGGTGTAGACCACCACGGGGGCCATCAAGTGGACTTCTGGGAGAGATACTGCACAGGACACGGAAAACATCTAAAGAAGAATAACTGGGGGACTACATATGGTGCCAGTAATCATGACACAATAATATGAGCTGGTGATATTACCTATACAAAAAAAAAATAAAAATAAATTATAAAAAAATATTGGTGTGTGAAGTGTAATACCTAGTTAGAAAAACAGAATCAAATTCATCATTATAACCCCCCTCTGCATTACCCTGTTTATTATTTTTCAAGCAAGCACTTTGTTCTAATTCGTCCACTCTCTGGCGTGCTCCTTGTATAAGGGGTTTGGGATACCCTTTTTGTTTAAAACGATCCTCCAGGTTCTCTAGTTGTTGTAGGTATTTTTGTGTGGAAGAACAATTCCTTCGGATTCTTTTCATTTGACCGAATGGAATGTTCTTCTTCCATTATTTAAGATGGCAACTGTTAAAGTCGAGGTATCTGTTTGCATTCACCTCCTTAAAATAGTTGGCAGTATGCGAACAGCCATCCTGAATATAGATATTTAAATCCAGGAACTCACATTTTTTGGGGGACTGATGCAGCGCTGCCTTTGGCAATTTCTGGCTCTGCTATAGCGCTTTTTTTGAGGGGGCGTGTCGGCTGCCCCTTCATCTGGCGGTCAACCTGCGCCGCCGGGACGCAGCGCCGCCGGGACCGCCTGGAGGACGTCGCTCGCAACGGGACCACTCGGGACACCGCATGGTCGGGTAAGTGATGCCGGGGGATGGGTAAGGGACACTTAGCAGAGCGGTGTGTGTCCCGATCCCCGTGATCGGGACTTACACACCGCGCTGCTAAATATTCTGATAGCGAAACGCTGCTATTAGCTAGTCAGAGTTGACCAGCTGATAGCAGCGATCGCTGGGGGGGGGGGGGGGTGGGGGATGAAACCCCCCGTGGTCGCATGGTAAGATGGCTGGCTATCAGTGATAGCCACCATCTTACCGGGCGCTGCGGGATGCCGCGAGTAGCGGCAAAAATGTTCATGACGTACCTGTATGTCATGGGTCGGGAACACCTTGCCACCCATGACGTACAGGTATGTCATAGGTCGGGAAGGGGTTAATGGTATAGAGAACTGTGTCTAGTGCATTAACTCTGATTTTTTGCCCATTGAAACCAGTAGGCCCATTGTGGTCTATGGGGAAAGCTGCTGAGTTGCCCATAGCAACCAATCAGATCGCTTCTTTCATTTTTGAAAAAGTCTCTGAAAAATGAAGGAAGTAATCTGATTGGTTGCTATGGGCAACTCAGAAACTTTTCCAGGAAAATATGCTGAGTTGCCCATAGCAACCAATCAGATCGCTTCTTTCATTTTGCAAAGGCATTGTGAAAAATGAAAGAAGCAATCTGGTTGCTATGGGCAACTGCACAACTCTTCCTCTACACTGGTCTTAATGAATCTCCCCCATAGAGGGAGATTTATCAAAACCTGCCCAGAGGAAAAGTTTCTGAGTTGCCCATAGCAACCAATCAGATCGCTTCTTTCATTTTTGAAAAAGCCTCTGAAAAATGAAGGATATTTTTGAGATTTTGGAAGCTGGGATACTCACTACACCCATGCATATCTAGATAATTAAGTATGGGGGGAACTTAAATTTATTTTTTAAATCACATGGAGTTTTGACTTTACTTCATTATGGTCGAATAAAGCACTTAAAGAGTTCCTTAAAATTAAAGATTCACTCTTTTGGATGAAAAGGGGCTTATTTATGTAAATCAATTATACGCTTTAGGTCAAATAAAGTCGTTTGAAGAGATAGCCCATAAGTGTGTGGGGGGAAGACAATCACAAACATTGTTTTTTACAAATAAGTAACACAGATCATAAAGCAATAAAAGGAGAGATTGGAGATTTCAGGGATTCTATATATAAGAAAAGTTTAATTAGACTATTTCCTTATGCAAAGTTGCTGTCTGGGCATGCTGGGAGTTGTGGTTCTGCAGCGGTTGGGGGTTCACAGCTTGAAGACCACTGCTATAGAGGGTGCAAATGTATCTGAGCCCTGGAACTCAAATAATGTGAAATATGAGATGATCAAAATGGAGCCCCTGCACTAATTACTTGGGTTCTGAGGTCTGTAAGGTCCATAGTAAAAACATCAGGTTCTGTCTATAGCAGATACTAAATCATGGCAGCTCAAAGAAACAAGCAGTCATTCTGACATGTCACATGTGATGTCATAGACAGCTGGAGGCCTGACATCCCACTGACAGCCGCCCGAGCCTTCAGTCTGTTCCAGTGCGATTAGTGAGAATAGTGAGATTAGCGTCTTCTTTTTCTACTTGTCTGAAATGGAGCTAAAAGGACTGGGGTTCGTCCCCCTCCTGTTGGCGTTTTGGTGTGCGGCCTGGCTTGCCACCAGCTACATCATGACGGTCGTCCTCGGCCATGCAGCCTCGCCACTGATGAGCATCAGGTAAGATAAACAAGCAAATGATTCTTATTTCATGGGTTGGGAGTGAGGAAATATCCATAATAACATTGGTTTCTTTTCCTTCACAGTGACGTGGGAAATGTCTTTCCCGAAAGCATATTATTCAGAATTGGATTTATAGGGACGTCCATTGGCACTTTGGTACTAACCTTTCTTATTTATAAGTATATGGTTATGCATACTGAAGAGTTCAGGGGTCATCAGGTCCTGATCCAGAGGATCCTGCTGGCCATTGTGTGGGCCTCCTGTTTTTCCACAGCTGTTATGCATGTATTGTCCCCCGAAGAATATCCCAGGATACACTTTGTCAGCACGATAATTTCCATTACATGTGAAGCCTTATACTACCTTGGGCAGTCCATCCAGATGTATAAATTACCAGGAGCAAAAAAAGTCATCCACCATAGTAGGTGCACCTGCTGTGGCCTGACTTTTGTCTGTGTAGTTTTCTATTTTGGATATGAAACATTAAAGGAATTATTCCATAATGATGAAGACTGGGACGAGATCCGTGAAATCCCCATCATAATCATCGAGTGGGTGATGCTTCTACTGATCCTGATAAACATCGTGACCTATTATTCCACCATGCAGAGGTTATTGTTGACCGTCTCCAGAAACAGCTGCACACTCTCTCTTAGAGTAAAAATTGATGACTTCGGGGTGTAGACCACCACGGGGGCCATCAAGTGGACTTCTGGGAGAGATACTGCACAGGACACGGAAAACATCTAAAGAAGAATAACTGGGGGACTACATATGGTGCCAGTAATCATGACACAATAATATGAGCTGGTGATATTACCTATACAAAAAAAAAATAAAAAAAAATTATAAAAAAATATTGGTGTGTGAAGTGTAATACCTAGTTAGAAAAACAGAATCAAATTCATCATTATAACCCCCCTCTGCATTACCCTGTTTATTATTTTTCAAGCAAGCACTTTGTTCTAATTCGTCCACTCTCTGGCGTGCTCCTTGTATAAGGGGTTTGGGATACCCTTTTTGTTTAAAACGATCCTCCAGGTTCTCTAGTTGTTGTAGGTATTTTTGTGTGGAAGAACAATTCCTTCGGATTCTTTTCATTTGACCGAATGGAATGTTCTTCTTCCATTATTTAAGATGGCAACTGTTAAAGTCGAGGTATCTGTTTGCATTCACCTCCTTAAAATAGTTGGCAGTATGCGAACAGCCATCCTGAATATAGATATTTAAATCCAGGAACTCACATTTTTTGGGGGACTGATGCAGCGCTGCCTTTGGCAATTTCTGGCTCTGCTATAGCGCTTTTTTTGAGGGGGCGTGTCGGCTGCCCCTTCATCTGGCGGTCAACCTGCGCCGCCGGGACGCAGCGCCGCCGGGACCGCCTGGAGGACATCGCTCGCAACGGGACCACTCGGGACACCGCATGGTCGGGTAAGTGATGCCGGGGGATGGGTAAGGGACACTTAGCAGAGCGGTGTGTGTCCCGATCCCCGTGATCGGGACTTACACACCGCGCTGCTAAATATTCTGATAGCGAAACGCTGCTATTAGCTAGTCAGAGTTGACCAGCTGATAGCAGCGATCGCTGGGGGGGGGGGGTGGGGGATGAAACCCCCCGTGGTCGCATGGTAAGATGGCTGGCTATCAGTGATAGCCACCATCTTACCGGGCGCTGCGGGATGCCGCGAGTAGCGGCAAAAATGTTCATGACGTACCTGTATGTCATGGGTCGGGAACACCTTGCCACCCATGACGTACAGGTATGTCATAGGTCGGGAAGGGGTTAATGGTATAGAGAACTGTGTCTAGTGCATTAACTCTGATTTTTTGCCCATTGAAACCAGTAGGCCCATTGTGGTCTATGGGGAAAGCTGCTGAGTTGCCCATAGCAACCAATCAGATCGCTTCTTTCATTTTTGAAAAAGTCTCTGAAAAATGAAGGAAGTAATCTGATTGGTTGCTATGGGCAACTCAGAAACTTTTCCAGGAAAATATGCTGAGTTGCCCATAGCAACCAATCAGATCGCTTCTTTCATTTTGCAAAGGCATTGTGAAAAATGAAAGAAGCAATCTGGTTGCTATGGGCAACTGCACAACTCTTCCGCTACACTGGTCTTAATGAATCTCCCCCATAGAGGGAGATTTATCAAAACCTGCCCAGAGGAAAAGTTTCTGAGTTGCCCATAGCAACCAATCAGATCGCTTCTTTCATTTTTGAAAAAGCCTCTGAAAAATGAAGGATATTTTTGAGATTTTGGAAGCTGGGATACTCACTACACCCATGCATATCTAGATAATTAAGTATGGGGGGAACTTAAATTTATTTTTTAAATCACATGGAGTTTTGACTTTACTTCATTATGGTCGAATAAAGCACTTAAAGAGTTCCTTAAAATTAAAGATTCACTCTTTTGGATGAAAAGGGGCTTATTTATGTAAATCAATTATACGCTTTAGGTCAAATAAAGTCGTTTGAAGAGATAGCCCATAAGTGTGTGGGGGGAAGACAATCACAAACATTGTTTTTTACAAATAAGTAACACAGATCATAAAGCAATAAAAGGAGAGATTGGAGATTTCAGGGATTCTATATATAAGAAAAGTTTAATTAGACTATTTCCTTATGCAAAGTTGCTGTCTGGGCATGCTGGGAGTTGTGGTTCTGCAGCGGTTGGGGGTTCACAGCTTGAAGACCACTGCTATAGAGGGTGCAAATGTATCTGAGCCCTGGAACTCAAATAATGTGAAATATGAGATGATCAAAATGGAGCCCCTGCACTAATTACTTGGGTTCTGAGGTCTGTAAGGTCCATAGTAAAAACATCAGGTTCTGTCTATAGCAGATACTAAATCATGGCAGGTCAAAGAAACAAGCAGTCATTCTGACATGTCACATGTGATGTCATAGACAGCTGGAGGCCTGACATCCCACTGACAGCCGCCCGAGCCTTCAGTCTGTTCCAGTGCGATTAGTGAGAATAGTGAGATTAGCGTCTTCTTTTTCTACTTGTCTGAAATGGAGCTAAAAGGACTGGGGTTCGTCCCCCTCCTGTTGGCGTTTTGGTGTGCGGCCTGGCTTGCCACCAGCTACATCATGACGGTCGTCCTCGGCCATGCAGCCTCGCCACTGATGAGCATCAGGTAAGATAAACAAGCAAATGATTCTTATTTCATGGGTTGGGAGTGAGGAAATATCCATAATAACATTGGTTTCTTTTCCTTCACAGTGACGTGGGAAATGTCTTTCCCGAAAGCATATTATTCAGAATTGGATTTATAGGGACGTCCATTGGCACTTTGGTACTAACCTTTCTTATTTATAAGTATATGGTTATGCATACTGAAGAGTTCAGGGGTCATCAGGTCCTGATCCAGAGGATCCTGCTGGCCATTGTGTGGGCCTCCTGTTTTTCCACAGCTGTTATGCATGTATTGTCCCCCGAAGAATATCCCAGGATACACTTTGTCAGCACGATAATTTCCATTACATGTGAAGCCTTATACTACCTTGGGCAGTCCATCCAGATGTATAAATTACCAGGAGCAAAAAAAGTCATCCACCATAGTAGATGCACCTGCTGTGGCCTGACTTTTGTCTGTGTAGTTTTCTATTTTGGATATGAAACATTAAAGGAATTATTCCATAATGATGAAGACTGGGACGAGATCCGTGAAATCCCCATCATAATCATCGAGTGGGTGATGCTTCTACTGATCCTGATAAACATCGTGACCTATTATTCCACCATGCAGAGGTTATTGTTGACCGTCTCCAGAAACAGCTGCACACTCTCTCTTAGAGTAAAAATTGATGACTTCGGGGTGTAGACCACCACGGGGGCCATCAAGTGGACTTCTGGGAGAGATACTGCACAGGACACGGAAAACATCTAAAGAAGAATAACTGGGGGACTACATATGGTGCCAGTAATCATGACACAATAATATGAGCTGGTGATATTACCTATACAAAAAAAAAATAAAAATAAATTATAAAAAAATATTGGTGTGTGAAGTGTAATACCTAGTTAGAAAAACAGAATCAAATTCATCATTATAACCCCCCTCTGCATTACCCTGTTTATTATTTTTCAAGCAAGCACTTTGTTCTAATTCGTCCACTCTCTGGCGTGCTCCTTGTATAAGGGGTTTGGGATACCCTTTTTGTTTAAAACGATCCTCCAGGTTCTCTAGTTGTTGTAGGTATTTTTGTGTGGAAGAACAATTCCTTCGGATTCTTTTCATTTGACCGAATGGAATGTTCTTCTTCCATTATTTAAGATGGCAACTGTTAAAGTCGAGGTATCTGTTTGCATTCACCTCCTTAAAATAGTTGGCAGTATGCGAACAGCCATCCTGAATATAGATATTTAAATCCAGGAACTCACATTTTTTGGGGGACTGATGCAGCGCTGCCTTTGGCAATTTCTGGCTCTGCTATAGCGCTTTTTTTGAGGGGGCGTGTCGGCTGCCCCTTCATCTGGCGGTCAACCTGCGCCGCCGGGACGCAGCGCCGCCGGGACCGCCTGGAGGACGTCGCTCGCAACGGGACCACTCGGGACACCGCATGGTCGGGTAAGTGATGCCGGGGGATGGGTAAGGGACACTTAGCAGAGCGGTGTGTGTCCCGATCCCCGTGATCGGGACTTACACACCGCGCTGCTAAATATTCTGATAGCGAAACGCTGCTATTAGCTAGTCAGAGTTGACCAGCTGATAGCAGCGATCGCTGGGGGGGGGGGGGGGTGGGGGATGAAACCCCCCGTGGTCGCATGGTAAGATGGCTGGCTATCAGTGATAGCCACCATCTTACCGGGCGCTGCGGGATGCCGCGAGTAGCGGCAAAAATGTTCATGACGTACCTGTATGTCATGGGTCGGGAACACCTTGCCACCCATGACGTACAGGTATGTCATAGGTCGGGAAGGGGTTAATGGTATAGAGAACTGTGTCTAGTGCATTAACTCTGATTTTTTGCCCATTGAAACCAGTAGGCCCATTGTGGTCTATGGGGAAAGCTGCTGAGTTGCCCATAGCAACCAATCAGATCGCTTCTTTCATTTTTGAAAAAGTCTCTGAAAAATGAAGGAAGTAATCTGATTGGTTGCTATGGGCAACTCAGAAACTTTTCCAGGAAAATATGCTGAGTTGCCCATAGCAACCAATCAGATCGCTTCTTTCATTTTGCAAAGGCATTGTGAAAAATGAAAGAAGCAATCTGGTTGCTATGGGCAACTGCACAACTCTTCCTCTACACTGGTCTTAATGAATCTCCCCCATAGAGGGAGATTTATCAAAACCTGCCCAGAGGAAAAGTTTCTGAGTTGCCCATAGCAACCAATCAGATCGCTTCTTTCATTTTTGAAAAAGCCTCTGAAAAATGAAGGATATTTTTGAGATTTTGGAAGCTGGGATACTCACTACACCCATGCATATCTAGATAATTAAGTATGGGGGGAACTTAAATTTATTTTTTAAATCACATGGAGTTTTGACTTTACTTCATTATGGTCGAATAAAGCACTTAAAGAGTTCCTTAAAATTAAAGATTCACTCTTTTGGATGAAAAGGGGCTTATTTATGTAAATCAATTATACGCTTTAGGTCAAATAAAGTCGTTTGAAGAGATAGCCCATAAGTGTGTGGGGGGAAGACAATCACAAACATTGTTTTTTACAAATAAGTAACACAGATCATAAAGCAATAAAAGGAGAGATTGGAGATTTCAGGGATTCTATATATAAGAAAAGTTTAATTAGACTATTTCCTTATGCAAAGTTGCTGTCTGGGCATGCTGGGAGTTGTGGTTCTGCAGCGGTTGGGGGTTCACAGCTTGAAGACCACTGCTATAGAGGGTGCAAATGTATCTGAGCCCTGGAACTCAAATAATGTGAAATATGAGATGATCAAAATGGAGCCCCTGCACTAATTACTTGGGTTCTGAGGTCTGTAAGGTCCATAGTAAAAACATCAGGTTCTGTCTATAGCAGATACTAAATCATGGCAGCTCAAAGAAACAAGCAGTCATTCTGACATGTCACATGTGATGTCATAGACAGCTGGAGGCCTGACATCCCACTGACAGCCGCCCGAGCCTTCAGTCTGTTCCAGTGCGATTAGTGAGAATAGTGAGATTAGCGTCTTCTTTTTCTACTTGTCTGAAATGGAGCTAAAAGGACTGGGGTTCGTCCCCCTCCTGTTGGCGTTTTGGTGTGCGGCCTGGCTTGCCACCAGCTACATCATGACGGTCGTCCTCGGCCATGCAGCCTCGCCACTGATGAGCATCAGGTAAGATAAACAAGCAAATGATTCTTATTTCATGGGTTGGGAGTGAGGAAATATCCATAATAACATTGGTTTCTTTTCCTTCACAGTGACGTGGGAAATGTCTTTCCCGAAAGCATATTATTCAGAATTGGATTTATAGGGACGTCCATTGGCACTTTGGTACTAACCTTTCTTATTTATAAGTATATGGTTATGCATACTGAAGAGTTCAGGGGTCATCAGGTCCTGATCCAGAGGATCCTGCTGGCCATTGTGTGGGCCTCCTGTTTTTCCACAGCTGTTATGCATGTATTGTCCCCCGAAGAATATCCCAGGATACACTTTGTCAGCACGATAATTTCCATTACATGTGAAGCCTTATACTACCTTGGGCAGTCCATCCAGATGTATAAATTACCAGGAGCAAAAAAAGTCATCCACCATAGTAGGTGCACCTGCTGTGGCCTGACTTTTGTCTGTGTAGTTTTCTATTTTGGATATGAAACATTAAAGGAATTATTCCATAATGATGAAGACTGGGACGAGATCCGTGAAATCCCCATCATAATCATCGAGTGGGTGATGCTTCTACTGATCCTGATAAACATCGTGACCTATTATTCCACCATGCAGAGGTTATTGTTGACCGTCTCCAGAAACAGCTGCACACTCTCTCTTAGAGTAAAAATTGATGACTTCGGGGTGTAGACCACCACGGGGGCCATCAAGTGGACTTCTGGGAGAGATACTGCACAGGACACGGAAAACATCTAAAGAAGAATAACTGGGGGACTACATATGGTGCCAGTAATCATGACACAATAATATGAGCTGGTGATATTACCTATACAAAAAAAAAATAAAAAAAAATTATAAAAAAATATTGGTGTGTGAAGTGTAATACCTAGTTAGAAAAACAGAATCAAATTCATCATTATAACCCCCCTCTGCATTACCCTGTTTATTATTTTTCAAGCAAGCACTTTGTTCTAATTCGTCCACTCTCTGGCGTGCTCCTTGTATAAGGGGTTTGGGATACCCTTTTTGTTTAAAACGATCCTCCAGGTTCTCTAGTTGTTGTAGGTATTTTTGTGTGGAAGAACAATTCCTTCGGATTCTTTTCATTTGACCGAATGGAATGTTCTTCTTCCATTATTTAAGATGGCAACTGTTAAAGTCGAGGTATCTGTTTGCATTCACCTCCTTAAAATAGTTGGCAGTATGCGAACAGCCATCCTGAATATAGATATTTAAATCCAGGAACTCACATTTTTTGGGGGACTGATGCAGCGCTGCCTTTGGCAATTTCTGGCTCTGCTATAGCGCTTTTTTTGAGGGGGCGTGTCGGCTGCCCCTTCATCTGGCGGTCAACCTGCGCCGCCGGGACGCAGCGCCGCCGGGACCGCCTGGAGGACGTCGCTCGCAACGGGACCACTCGGGACACCGCATGGTCGGGTAAGTGATGCCGGGGGATGGGTAAGGGACACTTAGCAGAGCGGTGTGTGTCCCGATCCCCGTGATCGGGACTTACACACCGCGCTGCTAAATATTCTGATAGCGAAACGCTGCTATTAGCTAGTCAGAGTTGACCAGCTGATAGCAGCGATCGCTGGGGGGGGGGGGGGGTGGGGGATGAAACCCCCCGTGGTCGCATGGTAAGATGGCTGGCTATCAGTGATAGCCACCATCTTACCGGGCGCTGCGGGATGCCGCGAGTAGCGGCAAAAATGTTCATGACGTACCTGTATGTCATGGGTCGGGAACACCTTGCCACCCATGACGTACAGGTATGTCATAGGTCGGGAAGGGGTTAATGGTATAGAGAACTGTGTCTAGTGCATTAACTCTGATTTTTTGCCCATTGAAACCAGTAGGCCCATTGTGGTCTATGGGGAAAGCTGCTGAGTTGCCCATAGCAACCAATCAGATCGCTTCTTTCATTTTTGAAAAAGTCTCTGAAAAATGAAGGAAGTAATCTGATTGGTTGCTATGGGCAACTCAGAAACTTTTCCAGGAAAATATGCTGAGTTGCCCATAGCAACCAATCAGATCGCTTCTTTCATTTTGCAAAGGCATTGTGAAAAATGAAAGAAGCAATCTGGTTGCTATGGGCAACTGCACAACTCTTCCTCTACACTGGTCTTAATGAATCTCCCCCATAGAGGGAGATTTATCAAAACCTGCCCAGAGGAAAAGTTTCTGAGTTGCCCATAGCAACCAATCAGATCGCTTCTTTCATTTTTGAAAAAGCCTCTGAAAAATGAAGGATATTTTTGAGATTTTGGAAGCTGGGATACTCACTACACCCATGCATATCTAGATAATTAAGTATGGGGGGAACTTAAATTTATTTTTTAAATCACATGGAGTTTTGACTTTACTTCATTATGGTCGAATAAAGCACTTAAAGAGTTCCTTAAAATTAAAGATTCACTCTTTTGGATGAAAAGGGGCTTATTTATGTAAATCAATTATACGCTTTAGGTCAAATAAAGTCGTTTGAAGAGATAGCCCATAAGTGTGTGGGGGGAAGACAATCACAAACATTGTTTTTTACAAATAAGTAACACAGATCATAAAGCAATAAAAGGAGAGATTGGAGATTTCAGGGATTCTATATATAAGAAAAGTTTAATTAGACTATTTCCTTATGCAAAGTTGCTGTCTGGGCATGCTGGGAGTTGTGGTTCTGCAGCGGTTGGGGGTTCACAGCTTGAAGACCACTGCTATAGAGGGTGCAAATGTATCTGAGCCCTGGAACTCAAATAATGTGAAATATGAGATGATCAAAATGGAGCCCCTGCACTAATTACTTGGGTTCTGAGGTCTGTAAGGTCCATAGTAAAAACATCAGGTTCTGTCTATAGCAGATACTAAATCATGGCAGCTCAAAGAAACAAGCAGTCATTCTGACATGTCACATGTGATGTCATAGACAGCTGGAGGCCTGACATCCCACTGACAGCCGCCCGAGCCTTCAGTCTGTTCCAGTGCGATTAGTGAGAATAGTGAGATTAGCGTCTTCTTTTTCTACTTGTCTGAAATGGAGCTAAAAGGACTGGGGTTCGTCCCCCTCCTGTTGGCGTTTTGGTGTGCGGCCTGGCTTGCCACCAGCTACATCATGACGGTCGTCCTCGGCCATGCAGCCTCGCCACTGATGAGCATCAGGTAAGATAAACAAGCAAATGATTCTTATTTCATGGGTTGGGAGTGAGGAAATATCCATAATAACATTGGTTTCTTTTCCTTCACAGTGACGTGGGAAATGTCTTTCCCGAAAGCATATTATTCAGAATTGGATTTATAGGGACGTCCATTGGCACTTTGGTACTAACCTTTCTTATTTATAAGTATATGGTTATGCATACTGAAGAGTTCAGGGGTCATCAGGTCCTGATCCAGAGGATCCTGCTGGCCATTGTGTGGGCCTCCTGTTTTTCCACAGCTGTTATGCATGTATTGTCCCCCGAAGAATATCCCAGGATACACTTTGTCAGCACGATAATTTCCATTACATGTGAAGCCTTATACTACCTTGGGCAGTCCATCCAGATGTATAAATTACCAGGAGCAAAAAAAGTCATCCACCATAGTAGGTGCACCTGCTGTGGCCTGACTTTTGTCTGTGTAGTTTTCTATTTTGGATATGAAACATTAAAGGAATTATTCCATAATGATGAAGACTGGGACGAGATCCGTGAAATCCCCATCATAATCATCGAGTGGGTGATGCTTCTACTGATCCTGATAAACATCGTGACCTATTATTCCACCATGCAGAGGTTATTGTTGACCGTCTCCAGAAACAGCTGCACACTCTCTCTTAGAGTAAAAATTGATGACTTCGGGGTGTAGACCACCACGGGGGCCATCAAGTGGACTTCTGGGAGAGATACTGCACAGGACACGGAAAACATCTAAAGAAGAATAACTGGGGGACTACATATGGTGCCAGTAATCATGACACAATAATATGAGCTGGTGATATTACCTATACAAAAAAAAAATAAAAAAAAATTATAAAAAAATATTGGTGTGTGAAGTGTAATACCTAGTTAGAAAAACAGAATCAAATTCATCATTATAACCCCCCTCTGCATTACCCTGTTTATTATTTTTCAAGCAAGCACTTTGTTCTAATTCGTCCACTCTCTGGCGTGCTCCTTGTATAAGGGGTTTGGGATACCCTTTTTGTTTAAAACGATCCTCCAGGTTCTCTAGTTGTTGTAGGTATTTTTGTGTGGAAGAACAATTCCTTCGGATTCTTTTCATTTGACCGAATGGAATGTTCTTCTTCCATTATTTAAGATGGCAACTGTTAAAGTCGAGGTATCTGTTTGCATTCACCTCCTTAAAATAGTTGGCAGTATGCGAACAGCCATCCTGAATATAGATATTTAAATCCAGGAACTCACATTTTTTGGGGGACTGATGCAGCGCTGCCTTTGGCAATTTCTGGCTCTGCTATAGCGCTTTTTTTGAGGGGGCGTGTCGGCTGCCCCTTCATCTGGCGGTCAACCTGCGCTATCTGGCCAGCGAGCCAGGGCCCCGTACAGGAGATCACGGGGCCCCCCAGCGGTCGGACCCCCGCAATCTGAAACTTATCCCCTATCCTTGGGACAGGGCCGGACTGGGGATGAAATCCAGCCCTGGAAATTACTGTATACCAGCCCCACAGCATTGTGTCATTGTGCCGGCAAACAGCCACCGAGCACAGGCGTATCACTTTGCGTGGCTATACATATATATATATATCACAGAAGGAATACACCAGTACTTTGCCAAATTTTTCAATAAAGTGGTGTCAGCGACCAAGACCTGATCATAGTCCACCACAAATTCAAAAAGTAAAATGGCACAACACTCCCTTATAATCAGGGCCGGTTTTAGGCTTAGCATGGCCTTAGGCAAAATCAAAAGTGGGGCCCCAAAAGTCATAGTAGTGCACTAACTAGATTTGAACAATTTTGGTCACTTCAAATACTATAAAAAAAATATCTAAAAAGCTATTGAAAAGTCCCATCAAAACAAAAATGGTACCGATAAAAACTACAAATCACAGTGCAAAAAATTACCCTCACATCCCCATATACAGAAAAATAAGAGTTATAGGGATCAAAATAGTACAATTTTATATTTTTGTATAGTTCCCCCCACATTAGGTAAAGAGTATAGCTCCCCCACATTAGGTGTGCAGTATAGTTCCCCCACATTAGGTGCAGTATAGTTCCCCCACATTAGGTGCAGTATAGTCCCCCTCATTAGGTGCAGTATAGTTCTCCCCACATTAGGTGCAGTATAGTTCCCCCACTTCAGGTGCAGTATAGTTCTCCCCACATTAGGTGCAGTATAGTTCCCCCACATTAGGTGCAGTATAGTCCCCCACATTAGGTGCAGTATAGTCCCCCACATTAGGTGCAGTATAGTCCCCCACATTAGGTGCAGTATAGTCCCCCACATAAGGTGCAGTATAGTTCCCCCACTTCAGGTGCTGTATAGTTCCCCCACTTTAGGTGCAGTATAGTTCTAACCACATTAGGTACAGTATAGTTCCCCCACATTAGGTGCAGTATAGTCCGCCACATTAGGTGCAGTATAGTTCTCCCCACATTAGGTGCAGTATAGTTCTCCCCACATTAGGTGCAGTATAGTTCTCCCCACATTAGGTGCAGTATAGTTCTCCCCACATTAGGTGCAGTATAGTTCTCCCCACATTAGGTGCAGTATAGCTCTCCACATTAGGTGCAGTATAGTTCCCCACATTAAGTGCAGTATAGTTCCCCACATTAGGTGCAGTATAGTTCTCCCCACATTAGGTGCAGTATAGTTCCCCCACTTCACGTGCAGTATAGTTCTCCCCACATTAGATACAGTATAGTTCCCCCACATTAGGTGCAGTATAGTTCTCCCCACATTAGGTGCAGTATAGTTCTCCCCACATTAGGTGCAGTATAGTTCTCCCCACATTAGGTGCAGTATAGTTCTCCCCACATTAGGTGCAGTATAGTTCTCCCCACATTAGGTGCAGTATAGTTCTCCCCACATTAGGTGCAGTATAGTTCTCCCCACATTAGGTGCAGTATAGTTCTCCCCACATTAGGTGCAGTATAGTTCTCCCCACACTAGGTGCAGTATAGCTCTCCACATTAGGTGCAGTATAGCTCTCCACATTAGGTGCAGTACAGTTCCCTGCACATTAGGTGCAGTATAGCTCTCCACATTAGGCTGGCATTATAGTTCCCCCACATTAGGTGCAGTATATAATCCCCCCCCCTCATTAGGTGCAGTATAGTTCCCGCACATTAGATGCAGTATAGTTCACCACATTAGGTACAGTATAGCTCTCCACATTAGGTGCAGTACAGTTCCCTCCACATTAGGTGCAGTATAGCTCCCCACATTAGGTTGGCAGTATAGTTCCCCCACATTAGGTGCAGTATATAGTCCCCCCTCATTAGGTGCAGTATAGTTCCCCCACATTAGGTGCAGTGTAGTTCCCCACATTAGGTGCAGTATAGTTCCCCACATTAGGTGCAGTATAGTTCCCCCACATTAGGTGCAGTATAGCTCTTCACATTAGTTGCAGTATAGTTCTCCCCACATTAGGTGCAGTATAGTCCCCCACATTGGGTGCAGTACAGTCCCCCACATTAGGTGCAGTATAGTTCCCCCACATTAGGTTGGCTGTATAGTTCCCCCACTTCAGGTGCAGTATAGTTCTCCCCATATTAGGTACAGTATAGTTCCCCCACATTAGGTGCAGTATAGTTCTCCCCACATTAGGTGCAGTATAGTCCCCCACATTAGGTGCAGTATAGTTCTCCCCACATTAGGTGCAGTATAGTTCTCCCCACATTAGGTGCAGTATAGTTCTCCCCACATTAGGTGCAGTATAGTTCTCCCCACATTAGGTGCAGTATAGTTCTCCACATTAGGTGCAGTATAGTTCTCCACATTAGTTGCAGTATAGCTCTCCACATTAGGTGCAGTACAGTTCCCTCCACATTAGGTGCAGTATAGATCCCCACATTAGGTTGGCAGTATAGTTCCCCCACATTAGGTGCAATATATAGTCCTCCCCCCCCCCCTCATTAGGTACAGTATAGCTCCCCACATTAGGTTGACAGTATAGTTCCCCCACATTAGGTGCAGTATATAGTCCCCCCCCCCTCATTAGGTGCAGTATAGTGCCCCCACATTAGGTGCAGTATAGTTCCCCACATTAGGTACAGTATAGCTCTCCACATTAGGTGCAGTACAGTTCCCTGCACATTAGGTGCAGTATAGCTCTCCACATTAGGCTGGCATTATAGTTCCCCCACATTAGGTGCAGTATATAATCCCCACCCCCCCCCCTCATTAGGTGCAGTATAGTTCCCGCACATTAGATGCAGTATAGTTCACCACATTAGGTACAGTATAGCTCTCCACATTAGGTGCAGTACAGTTCCCTCCACATTAGGTGCAGTATAGCTCCCCACATTAGGTTGGCAGTATAGTTCCCCCACATTAGGTGCAGTATATAGTCCCCCCTCATTAGGTGCAGTATAGTTCCCCCACATTAGGTGCAGTGTAGTTCCCCACATTAGGTGCAGTATAGTTCCCCCACATTAGGTGCAGTATAGCTCTTCACATTAGGTGCAGTATAGTTCTCCCCACATTAGGTGCAGTATAGTCCCCCACATTGGGTGCAGTACAGTCCCCCACATTAGGTGCAGTATAGTTCCCCCACATTAGGTTGGCTGTATAGTTCCCCCACTTCAGGTGCAGTATAGTTCTCCCCATATTAGGTACAGTATAGTTCCCCCACATTAGGTGCAGTATAGTTCTCCCCACATTAGGTGCAGTATAGTCCCCCACATTAGGTGCAGTATAGTTCTCCCCACATTAGGTGCAGTATAGTTCTCCCCACATTAGGTGCAGTATAGTTCTCCCCACATTAGGTGCAGTATAGTTCTCCCCACATTAGGTGCAGTATAGTTCTCCACATTAGGTGCAGTATAGTTCTCCACATTAGTTGCAGTATAGCTCTCCACATTAGGTGCAGTACAGTTCCCTCCACATTAGGTGCAGTATAGATCCCCACATTAGGTTGGCAGTATAGTTCCCCCACATTAGGTGCAATATATAGTCCTCCCCCCCCCCCTCATTAGGTACAGTATAGCTCCCCACATTAGGTTGACAGTATAGTTCCCCCACATTAGGTGCAGTATATAGTCCCCCCCCCCCTCATTAGGTGCAGTATAGTGCCCCCACATTAGGTGCAGTATAGTTCCCCACATTAGGTACAGTATAGCTCTCCACATTAGGTGCAGTACAGTTCCCTCCACATTAGGTGCAGTATAGTTCTCCCCACATTAGGTGCAGTATAGTTCCCCCACATTAGGTGCAGTATAGATCCCCCACATTAGGTGCAGTATAGTTCTCCCCACATTGGTGCAGTATAGTTCCCCACATTAGGTGCAGTATAGTCCCACACATTGGTGCAGTATAGTTCCCCACATTAGGTGCAGTATAGTTCCCTCCACATTAGGTGCAGTATAGTTCTCCCCACATTAGGTGCAGTATAGTTCTCCCCACATTAGGTGCAGTGTAGTTCCCCCACATTAGGTGCAGTATAGTTCCCCACATTAGGTGCAGTATAGATCCCCCACATTAGGTGCAGTATAGTTCTCCCCACATTGGTGCAGTATAGTTCCCCACATTAGGTGCAGTATAGTTCCCTCCACATTAGGTGCAGTATAGTTCCCCCACATTAGGTGCAGTATAGTTCCCTCCACATTAGGTGCAGTATAGTTCCCCCACATTAGGTGCAGTATAGTTCCCCCACATTAGGTGCAGTATAGTTCCCCCACATTAGGTGCAGTATAGTTCCCCCACATTAGGTGCAGTATAGTTCCCTCCACATTAGGTGCAGTATAGTTCCCTCCACATTAGGTGCAGTATAGTTCTCCCCACATTAGGTGCAGTATAGTTCCCTCCACATTAGGTGCAGTATAGTTCTCCCCACATTAGGTGCAGTATAGTTCTCCCCACATTAGGTGCAGTATAGTTCCCCCACATTAGGTGCAGTATAGTTCCCCCACATTAGGTGCAGTATAGTTCTCCCCACATTAGGTGCAGTATAGTTCCCCCACATTAGGTGCAGTATAGTTCCCCCACATTAGGTGCAGTATAGTTCCCCACATTAGGTGCAGTATAGTCCCACACATTGGTGCAGTATAGTCCCCAGGCCCGTCGCTACCGGACCGGCAAACCAAGCAATTGCTTGGGGCCCCGAGCTGGCTGGGGGGGCCCCGAGCAGAGCCGGTGCTTGCCCGTCCTGTAGCGACGGGACACTTCGGGGGGCCGCACATTTCACCAAAATTACATTTTTGATGGGCGCGGGCCCCTTAAGAAACAAAGCAGGGCCGGCACCGGACAGGTCAGGGGATGATTGGAGTAGAGACGTCACGTGCCCCGCGCAGGCACGCACGTTTACGCCAATCACCTGACCTGTCCCTGCTTGCGTCCCCGCGGGAACCTCCAGCATCCTCCGTGCAGTGACAGGAGCAGCAGCAGACTCCCGCCTCTGCAACGATCCCCGGCAGGGGTAAGTAAACTGGCGCGGGGGGCCCGGGGGATTGTATGGTTGTCAGGGGACTGCAATGGTGATGAGAGGTGTTTGTGTGTGTGTGTGTGTGTGTGGGGGGGGGGGGGGGGGGGGGGGGGGGTCATGGGGGTCATGAGAGATGCAGGAGGGGTGTTATGGGGGTCATGAGAGATGCAGTGGGGGGTGTTATGGGGGTCATGAGAGATGCAGGAGGTGTTATGGGGGTCATGAGAGATGCAGGAGGGGTGTTATGGGGGTCGTGAGAGATGCAGGAGGGTGTTATGGGGGTCGTGAGAGATGCAGGGGGGTGTTATGGGGGTCATGATAGATATAGGGAGTGTTATGGGGGTCATGAGAGATGCAGTGGGGTGTTAATGGGGGTCATGAGAGATGCAGGAGGGGTGTTATGGGGATCATGAGAGATGCAGGAGGGGTGTTATGGGGATCATGAGAGATGCAGGAGGGGTGTTATGGGGTCGTGAGAGATGCAGGGGGGGTGTGTTATGGTGTTCATGGGGTCATGAGAGATGCAGGGGGGTGTTATGGGGATCATGAGAGATGCAGGGGGGGTGTTATGGGGATCATGAGAGATGCAGTGGGGGGTGTTATGGGGGTCATGAGAGATGCAGGAGGTGTTATGGGGGTCATGAGAGATGCAGGAGGGGTGTTAATGGGGGTCATGATAGATATAGGGAGTGTTATGGGGGTCATGAGAGATGCAGTGGGGTGTTATGGGGGTCATGAGAGATGCAGGAGGGGTGTTATGGGGATCATGAGAGATGCAGGAGGGGTGTTATGGGGATCATGAGAGATGCAGGAGGGGTGTTATGGGGGTCAGTGAGAGATGCAGGAGGGGTGTTATGGGGGTCATGAGAGATGCAGGGGGGGTGTTATGGGGATCATGAGAGATGCAGGGGGGGTGTTATGGGGTCATGAGAGATGCAGGAGGGGTGTTATGGGGGTCATGAGAGATGCAGGGGGGTGTTATGGGGATCATGAGAGATGCAGGGAGGGGTGTTATGGGGATCATGAGAGATGCAGGAGGGTGTTATGGGGGTCATGAGAGATGCAGGAGGGGTGTTATGGGGGTCATGAGAGATGCAGGAGGGTGTTATGGGGATCATGAGAGATGCAGGGGGGGTGTTATGGGGGTCATGAGAGATGCAGGGGGTGTTATGGGGGTCATGAGAGATGCAGGGGGTGTTATGGGGGTCATGAGAGATGCAGGAGGGGTGTTATGGGGGTCATGATAGATATAGGGAGTGTTATGGGGATCATGAGAGATGCAGGGGGGTGTTATGGGGATCATGAGAGATGCAGGGGGGTGTTATGGGGATCATGAGAGATGCAGGGGGTGTTATGGGGATCATGAGAGATGCAGGAGGGGTGTTATGGGGATCATGAGAGATGCAGGAGGGGTGTTATGGGGATCATGAGAGATGCAGGAGGGGTGTTATGGGGATCATGAGAGATGCAGGAGGGGTGTTATGGGGGTCATGAGAGATGCAGTGGGGTGTTATGGGGATCATGAGAGATGCAGGAGGGGTGTGTTATGGGGGTCATGAGAGATGCAGGAGGGGTGTTATGGGGGTCATGAGAGATGCAGGGGGGTGTTATGGGGATCATGAGAGATGCAGGGGGGGTGTTATGGGGGTCATGAGAGATGCAGGAGGGGTGGGTGTTATGGGGGTCATGAGAGATGCAGGGGGGGTGTTATGGGGGTCATGAGAGATGCAGGAGGGGTGTTATGGGGGTCATGATAGATATAGGGAGTGTTATGGGGGTCATGAGAGATGCAGGAGGTGTGTTATGGGGATCGTGAGAGATGCAGGAGGGGTGTTATGGGGGTCGTGAGAGATGCAGGAGGGTGTTATGGGGGTCGTGAGAGATGCAGGGGGGTGTTATGGGGGTCATGAGAGATGCAGGAGGGGTGTTATGGGGATCGTGAGAGATGCAGGAGGGGTGTTATGGGGGTCGTGAGAGATGCAGGGGGGTGTTATGGGGGTCATGAGAGATGCAGGGGGTGTTATGGGGGTCATGAGAGATGCAGGAGAGGTGTTATGGGGATCGTGAGAGATGCAGGAGGGTGTTATGGGGTCATGAGAGATGCAGGAGGGGTGTTATGGGGGTCATGAGAGATGCAGGAGGGGTGTTATGGGGGTCATGAGAGATGCAGGAGGGGTGTTATGGGGGTCATGAGAGATGCAGGAGGGGTGTTATGGGGTTCATGAGAGATGCAGGGGGGTGTTATGGGGGTCATGAGAGATGCAGGGGTGTTATGGGGGTCATGAGAGATGCAGGGGGTGTTATGGGGGTCATGAGAGATGCAGGGGGTGTTATGGGGGTCATGAGAGATGCAGGGGGTGTTATGGGGGTCATGAGAGATGCAGGGGGTGTTATGGGGGTCATGAGAGATGCAGGGGGTGTTATGGGGATCATGAGAGATGCAGTGGGGGTGTTATGGGGGTCATGAGAGATGCAGTGGGGGTGTTATGGGGGTCATGAGAGATGCAGGGGGTGTTATGGGGGTCATGAGAGATGCAGGGGGTGTTATGGGGGTCATGAGAGATGCAGGGAGTGTTATGGGGATCATGAGAGATGCAGTGGGGTGTTATGGGGGTCATGAGAGATGCAGGGGGGTGTTATGGGGGTCATGAGAGATGCAGGGGGGTGTTATGGGGGGTCATGAGAGATGCAGGAGGGGTGTTATGGGGTCATGAGAGATGCAGGGGGGTGTTATGGGGGTCATGAGAGGTGCCCCCCCCCCCCCTGCACCTCTCCTCATCCCCCCCCCCCCCGGTTATAATAGTGATGAGGAGAGGTGGGGGGGGGGGAGTTATAGTAATAATGAGGAGAGGTATATGTATATATGATGTGTATGCATGTGTGGCAGTATTGTATTCAGTGGATGCAGTGTGGAGCAGCATTATATTCAGGGTACAGGGTGTGGCAGCATTATATTCAGGGGTACAGTGTGTGGCAGTATTATATTCAGGGGTACAGTGTGTGGAAGCATTATATTCAGGGTACAGTGTGTGGCAGTATTATTTTCAGGGTACAGTGTGTGGAAGCATTATATTCAGTGGATACAGTGTGGAGCAGCATTATATTCAGGGTACAGTGTGTGGCAGCATTATATTCAGGGTACAGTGTGTGGCAGAATTATAGTCAGGGTACAGTGTGTGGCAGCATTATAGTCGGTACAGTGTGAGGCAGCATTATATTCAGGGTACAGTGTGTGGAAGCATTATATTCAAGGTACAGTGTGAGGCAGCATTATCTTCAGGGTACAGTGTGGGGCAGTATATTATTTAGAGTACACTTTCTGCAAGGTTATAATGATTACTGTCTTCATGCAGAGGATGAGGATCTGCTGACAGTGAGGAGCCAATGATGCCTGGATGTCAGACTCTGCAGAGAAGATGGAGCTGGAGGAAGACCTGGTCTCTGGACCAGATAAAGAAGAAAAGATAACAGAGAAGATATCACTCAAGTCAGAAGACGTCACTCAGGTCACTATCATTGTGTATTCTCCTGACTGTCCCATCAGAGCTGTAGTCACTTGTAAGTTCTGCAGTGATGATGGGTAAAACTGTGTCCAATCTGTGGCTCTTCAGCTGTTACAAAACTACAACTCCCATTGCCAGAGGCTCTCCAGAATGATGGGAGTTTTAGCTTTCCAACAGCTGGAGAACCATTTTAACCGAGGTGATCGGTGGGGGTCTCAGCAGTCAAACCCCCACCAAAAAAATGGCCCGGGAGGGGGGGGGGGGTCTGGACAGCGGGTATGGGTAGGGAACACTGCTGCACCTAATGTGGGGGGGAAGACTGCCTACCTAATGTGGGGGGAAGACTGCCTACCTAATGTAGGGGGAACACTGCTGCACCTAATGTGCGTCGTATTGACGTTCGCTCACGTTGCGCTCCCAGAATTCAAGGGTCGGCGTTACTATGGAGGGGGGGGGCCTCCATGTCCATTTTGCTTGGGGCCCCCAAATTCCTTCAAACGGCCCTGATAGTCCCCCACATTAGGTGCAGTATAGTTCCCCACATTAGGTGCAGTATAGTCCCACACATTGGTGCAGTATAGTCCCCCACATTAGGAGCAGTATAGCTCTCCACATTAGGTTCAGTATAGCTCTCCACATTAGGTGCAGTATAGCTCTCCACATTAGGTGCAGTATAGTTCTCCACATTAGGTGCAGTATAGTTCTCCACATTAGGTGCAGTATAGTTCCCCCACATTAGGTTGGCAGTATAGTTCCCCCACATTAGGTTGGCAGTATAGTTCCCCCACATTAGGTTGGCAGTATAGTTCCCCCACATTAGGTTGTCAGTATAGTTCCCCACATTAGGTGCAGTATAATTCCCCACATAAGGTGCAGTATACAGTAGTTCCCCCACATGAGGTGCAGTATAATTCCCCACATTAGGTGCAGTATACAGTAGTTCCCCCACATTAGGTGCAGTATACAGTAGTTCCCCCACATTAGTTGCAGTATACAGTAGTTCCCCCGCATTAGGTGCAGTATAATTCCCCCCATTAGGTGCAGTATACAGTAGTTCCCCACATTAGGTGCAGTATA
This sequence comes from Hyla sarda, assembly GCF_029499605.1. Taxonomy (NCBI): domain Eukaryota; kingdom Metazoa; phylum Chordata; class Amphibia; order Anura; family Hylidae; genus Hyla; species Hyla sarda. Next base: position 360,177 of record NW_026607598.1, read on the forward strand.
CAGTAGTTCTCCCACATTAGGTGCAGTATACAGTAGTTCCCCCACATTAGGTGCAGTGTAGTTCCCCCACATTAGGTGCAGTATAGTTCCCCACATTAGGTGCAGTATAGTTCCCCCACATTAGGTGCAGTATAGTTCCCCCACATTAGGTGCAGTATAGTTCCCCCACATTAGGTGCAGTATAGTTCCCCCACATTAGGTGCAGTGTAGTTCCCCCACATTAGGTGCAGTGTAGTTCCCCCACATTAGGTGCAGTATAGTTCCCCCACACTAGGTGCAGTATAGTTCTCGACATTTCTCGACATTAGGTGCAGTATAGTTCTCCACATTAGGTGCACTATAGTTCCCCCACATTAGGTTGGCAGTATAGTTCCCCCACATTAGGTTGGCAGTATAGTTCCCCACATTAGGTGCAGAATAGTTCCCCACATTAGGTGCAGTATAGTCCCTCCACATTAGGTGCAGTATACAGTAGTTCCCCACATTAGGTGCAGTATACAGTAGTTCCCCACATAAGGTGCAGTATACAGTAGTTCCCCACATTAGGTGCAGTATACAGTAGTCCCCCCACATTAGGTGCAGTATACAGTAATCCCCCCACATTAGGTGCAGTATACAGTAGTCCCCCCACATTAGGTGCAGTATACAGTAGTTCCCCCACATTAGGTGCAGTATACAGTAGTTCCCCCACATTAGGTGCAGTATACAGTAATTCCCCCGCATTAGGTGCAGTATAATTCCCCCCATTAGGTGCAGTATACAGTAGTTCACCACATTAGGTGCAGTATACAGTAGTTCCCCCACATTAGGTGCAGTATACAGTAGTTCCCCCACATTAGGTGCAGTATAGTTCCCCACATTAGGTGCAGTATAGTTCCCCACATTAGGTACAGTATAGTTCCCCCACATTAGGTGCAGTATAGTTCCCCCACATTAGGTGCAGTGTAGTTCCCCCACATTAGGTGCAGTGTAGTTCCCCCACATTAGGTGCAGTGTAGTTCCCCCACATTAGGTGCAGTGTAGTTCCCCCACATTAGGTGCAGTGTAGTTCCCCCACATTAGGTGCAGTGTAGTTCCCCCACATTAGGTGCAGTGTAGTTCCCCCACATTAGGTGCAGTGTAGTTCCCCCACATTAGGTGCAGTGTAGTTCCCCCACATTAGGTGCAGTGTAGTTCCCCCACATTAGGTGCAGTGTAGTTCCCCCACATTAGGTGCAGTGTAGTTCCCCCACATTAGGTGCAGTGTAGTTCCCCCACATTAGGTGCAGTGTAGTTCCCCCACATTAGGTGCAGTGTAGTTCCCCCACATTAGGTGCAGTGTAGTTCCCCCACATTAGGTGCAGTGTAGTTCCCCCACATTAGGTGCAGTGTAGTTCCCCCACATTAGGTGCAGTGTAGTTCCCCCACATTAGGTGCAGTGTAGTTCCCCCACATTAGGTGCAGTGTAGTTCCCCCACATTAGGTGCAGTGTAGTTCCCCCACATTAGGTGCAGTATAGTTCCCCCACATTAGGTGCAGTATAATTCCCCACATTAGGTGCAGTATAATTCCCCACATTAGGTCGGCAGTATAGTTCCCCCACATTAGGTCGGCAGTATAGTTCCCCCACATTAGGTCGGCAGTATAGTTCCCCCACATTAGGTCGGCAGTATAGTCTCCCACATTAGGTGCAGTATACAGTAGTCCCTCCACATTAGGTGCAGTATACAGTAGTCCCTCCACATTAGGTGCAGTATACAGTAGTTTCCCACATTAGGTGCAGTATACAATAGTCCCCCCACATTAGGTGGAGTATACAGTAGTTCCCCACATTAGGTGCAGTATACAGTAGTCCCCCCACATTAGGTGCAGTATACAGTAGTCCCCCCACATTAGGTGCAGTATACAGTAGTCCCCCCCCACATTAGGTGCAGTATACAGTAGTCCCCCCCACATTAGGTGCAGTATACAGTAGTTCCCCACATTAGGTGAAGTACAGTAGTCTCCCCACATTAGGTGCAGTATACAGTAGTTGCCCCACATTAGGTGCAGTATACAGTAGTCCTCCCACATTAGGTGCAGTATACAGTAGTTCCCCACATTAGGTGCAGTATACAGTAGTTCCCCACATTAGGTGCAGTATAGTTCCCCCACATTAGGTGCAGTATAGTTCCCTCACATTAGGTGCAGTATAATTCCCCACATTAGGTGCAGTATAGTTCCCCCACATTAGGTGCAGTATAGTTCCCCCACATTAGGTGCACTATAATTCCACCACATTAGGTGCACTATAATTCCACCACATTTGGTGCAGTATAGATCCCCACATTAAGTGACTGCACTTAATGTGGGGGAACTATACTGCACCAAATGTGGTGGAATTATAGTGCAACTAATGTTCCCCTACAGACATACAGCCTTCAGCCATATACAATGTATGGCTGGAGGCTGTATGCCTGTTTACTGCCCCACTTGAGTATTCCGACCACCGCTCCTGGATCACGATCTACTGCTATGGCCTATGGGCCATCCCGGTCACGATCTACTGCTATGGCCTATGGGCCATCCCGGGAGCAGCGGTCGGAACACTGAAGATGACCGCAGGTCACTTACCATACCCGCACGTCCTCCTCACAGCTGCGCTCTGCTGTACTGTTGCTATGGGCGCACGCACGTGACGTCAGTGCCGTCACTGCGTGCGCTTCCTCCCAACGGCCCCAGCGTTTTTAAAGTTAACGCGGGGCCGCTATGAAGTAAACGGGGCATCCTTGTGGCCTGAAAAGATTTTTCGGGACACAGGGATGTCCCGAATGTGACGGGGCCCCCCTGCGGGCACGGGGCCCGGAGCTGATCACTGTTTTAAAGTTGCCCCCCTGCTAATCTTTAACAAGAAGCCAACGCTGCGGCCACTTTAAAACAGTTGCCCCCCCCCCTACTGAGCAGACGGCAGGACCCCTGGGGGATGGGGGCCCTAGGCAATTGCCTGGTTTGCCCCGCCATAACACCGGCCCTGCTTATAATGAAAAATGGCAGCAATGTTTTAAAAAGGCTATATGTGAAAATCCGGTATATTGATAGCAATATTAACAATAATGCCAGTATACAAGGAGAAAAATTATCACCATACATATTACCATGATACTGTTACTGACCAAATCCTGTATGTTGAGAGTAATATTACCAATAATACCAGTATACAAGGAGGAATATTATCCCCATACATATTACCATCATACTGTTACTAGCCAAATCCTGTATACTGAAACCAATATTACCAGTATACAAGGAGGAATATTATGCCCATACATATTACCGTCATACTGTTACTGACCAAATCCTGTGAATTGACATTGAAATTATCAATATCACTATACAAGGGACAAGTAATATCGCCACATCATGACCAGTATCACCGCAGAATGACTAATATCCCCGCACTGCTACTGAAAAAAATCCACTAGGCAAAGACCAAGGTTAACTCCATACAGTGATCATATACAGATAGATACCAACACTACAAAGGTGCCCCCCTTCCCTCTCCCCTTCTTAGCTAAGTAAATGTTCAGCCTTAATATATTAGGTAGGTAGGCAGGCTTCTTCCCACTTCTACCTCCATTCCACATTAGGCTGTATTCACCCCACGATTGTTACATACGGGACCGGATCCGATAGGGATATGTGAAAACCAGGCACTCCCGTATCTCAGCCGGACCCGGCCCCCATCTCATCTCATTTGAATGAGCCGACCGGAGTCAAATAGTGACTCCGGTCGGCTTATTTTTGCCCCATATCCGGTTTTGTGACCAGACTTAAAACCGTGGTATACTACAGTTTTAAGTACGGTCACAAATCTGGATACGGGGCAAAACTGAGCCGACTGGAGTCATTATCTGACTCCGGTCGGCTCCTTCAAACGAGATGTGGTCCGGGTCCGGCTGAGATACGGGAGCGCCTGGTTTTCACATCTCCCAGCCAGATCCGGTTTGTAACAATTGTGGTGTGAATGCAGCCTTAGCTAGATATATCTCTCTCCACCCAGGGCAGAACTGGGGCTAAAAACCAACCCTGAAAAAATGATCATACCAGCCCCACAGCATTGTGTCATTGTGGCAGCCGCCGGCAGCAGGGAAGGGACAGGGAAGCCTGACATTTGATTTGCCAGGCCTCCATAAGAAAGCTATGTTGTGGCAGAAATGTGGTATTAACGCTTGGGGAAGACAGTATAAAAAAACCCTCTCTTCCTTGCTCTTGCGCTACCGCCAGAATCACGAAATTCAGTTCCCAGTGTCCAGCGCTTCTGGGTTAGGTGACGTTACACAGCTGCTCATTCAGTTATGGGCCGAAGCAATGTCCAGCCTCAGCCTCTGATTGGATGGCTAGTTATATGACGTCACCTGACCCGGAAGTGCCAGATACCAGGAACACAATTCCAGTAGTAGTGCAGAAGCCAGGAATGTAACTGTATAGGGACTAGGGCTACAAACTGTGGACTGCTAGTTGTTCCAAAAATGGTCTGGGCATGCTGGGAGTTGTAGTTTTGCTGGGAGTTTTAGTTAAGCAACAGCTGGAGGTCCACAGTTTGGAGACCATTGGCATAGGGAGAGATGCGTCACCCGCCCCGCTGGGACCAGCCCCAGGGACTCATTTCCGGGGTTTCAGCAGGATTTTCAATCTAAGATGACTCTGAATGACCGAGTGTCTCAGTGTTTTTCCTGGTGTCCTGGGATCGTGATGTCTGCACCAGTTTTATGCTGCCCGATGTTTAGGCAGAATAACTGATAAAACATTCCCCTTAACTGTAGTTATATATAAAACAATATTTATTATTTTTCATTAACAACTTAAATTGCAATAAAAGAAAACCAAAGTGCCCTCTCTTACAAAGTAGTAACAGCAGGTCTTCTCAGTGGCGTCTCTAGGGGGGGGGGGGCAGAGGGGGCCACGGCCCCCCCTACATCATGATTGGCCCCCCCTTGTGCCCCCCCTAGCAGCAGTAGGTCACTAGCAGCTCTCATGGCTATCAGGGGGTACAGCTAGTTCACCAGTAAGGGGCCCGAGCCCCCGCCCCCCCGGAGCCATCTTTTTTATATAAACCTTCAGCCTGTAGAGGAGTGTACAGAGGGGTTTAGAGGAGTGTACATGAGTGACAGATGGGTGTACATGGGTGACAGAGGGGTGTAGAGGAGTGTACATGGGTGACAGATGGGTGTACATGGGTGACAGAGGGGTGTAGAGGAGTGTACATGGGTGACAGAGGGGTGTAGAGGAGTGTACATGGGTGACAGAGGGGTGTAGAGGAGTGTACATGGGTGACATGGGTGACAGAGGGGTGTAGAGGAGTGTACATGGGTGACAGAGGGGTATAGAGGAGTGTACATGGGTGACAGAGGGGTGTAGAGGAGTGTGCACCCTAAAGCACAAACTCATGCCGCACACGCGTGTGTGTGTTTATATAGATATATATATATATATATATATATATATATATATATATATATATATATATATATATATATATATATATATATATATAAATGTCGAAAAAAATGCAGCACTACTTTACCACAGTAGGCGGGTGCCAGCTCCTCAGGCTCGATCACAGCCAATTGATAACTTCAAAAATGGTGCGGCACTCCAAATATCCAAAAAATAACTATTTATTCCACATGTCAAACAGTGCGACGTTTCAGCCCCTCTTGCTTGCATGCACACATACATAAACAGACCTACACTCATATAAATATCAATACAAACAAAATGAAAAACTTTATTAAAACTTTTTTGGGGATTGGAGGCTTTTTTTTTAGATTGGAGGCTCCATTATACATACACTGTACAGCAATCATACATCCATTATACATACACTGTACAGCAATCATACCTCCATTATACATACACTGTACAGCAATCATACCTCCATTATACATACACTGTACAGCAATCATACCTCCATTATACATACACTGTACAGCAATCATACCTCCATTATACATACACTGTACAGCAATCATACCTCCATTATACATACACTGTACAGCAATCATACATCCATTATAAATACACTGTGACTGTACAGCAATCATACATCCATTATACATACACTGTGACTGTACAGCAATCATACATTCAGTATACATACACTGTACAGCAATCATACCTCCATTATACATACACTGTACAGCAATCATACCTCCATTATACATACACTGTACAGAAATCATACATTCATTATACATACACTGTACAGCAATCATACCTCCATTATACATACACTGTACAGCAATCATACATCCATTATACATACACTGTACAGCAATCATACATCCATTATACATACACTGTACAGCAACCATACCTCCATTATACATACACTGTACAGCAATCATACATTCATTATACATACACTGTACAGCAATCATACCTCCATTATACATACACTGTACAGCAATCATACATTCATTATACATACACTGTACAGCAATCATACATACATTATACATACACTGTACAGCAAGCATACCTCCATTATACATACACTGTACAGCAATCATACATTCAGTATACATACACTGTACAGCAATCATACATCCATTATACATACACTGTACAGCAAGCATACCTCCATTATACATACACTGTACAGCAAGCATACCTCCATTATACATACACTGTACAGCAAGCATACCTCCATTATACATACACTGTACAGAAATCATACATTCATTATACATAGACTGTACAGCAATCATACCTCCATTATACATACACTGTACAGCAATCATACATCCATTATACATACACTGTACAGCAATCATACATCCATTATACATACACTGTACAGCAATCATACCTCCATTATACATACACTGTACAGCAATCACACATTCATTATACATACACTGTACAGCAATCATACCTCCATTATACATACACTGTACAGCAATCATACATCCATTATACATACACTGTACAGCAAGCATACCTCCATTATACATACACTGTACAGCAATCATACATTCAGTATACATACACTGTACAGCAATCATACATCCATTATACATACACTGTACAGCAAGCATACCTCCATTATACATACACTGTACAGCAAGCATACCTCCATTATACATACACTGTACAGCAATCATACATCCATTATACATACACTGTACAGCAAGCATACCTCCATTATACATACACTGTACAGCAAGCATACATCCATTATACATACACTGTACAGCAATCATACATTCATTATACATACACTGTACAGCAATCGTACCTCTATTATACATACACTGTACAGCAATCGTACCTCTATTATACATACACTGTACAGCAATCATACATCCATTATACATACACTGTACAGCAAGCATACCTCCATTATACATACACTGTACAGCAATCATACATTTATTATACATACACTGTACAGCAATCATACATCCATTATACATACACTGTACAGCAATCATACATCCATAATGCATACACTGTACAGCAATCATACATCCATTATACATACACTGTACAGCAAGCATACCTCCATTATACATACACTGTACAGCAATCATACATTCATTATACATACACTGTACAGCAATCATACATCCATTATACATACACTGTACAGCAATCATACATCCATTATACATACACTGTACAGCAATCATACATCCATTATACATACACTGTACAGCAATCATAAATCCATTATACATACACTGTACAACAATCATACCTCCATTATACATACACTGTACAGCAAGCATACCTCCATTATACATACACTGTACAGCAATCATAAATCCATTATTCATACACTGTACAGCAATCATACATCCATTATACATACACTGTACAGCAATCATACATCCATTATACATACACTGTACAGCAAGCATACATTCATAATACATACACAGTGACTGTACAGCAATCATACATCCATTATACATACACTGTACAGCAATCATACATTCATTATACATACACTGTACAGCAATCATACATTCATTATACATACACTGTGTCTGTACAGCAATCATACATCCATTATACATACACTGTACAGCAAGCATACCTCCATCATACATACACTGTACAGCAATCATACATTCAGTATACATACACTGTACAGCAATCATACATTCATTATACATACACTGTACAGCAAGCATGCCTCCATTATACATACACTGTACAGCAAGCATACCTCCATTATACATACACTGTACAGCAATCATACATCCATTATACATACACTGTACAGCAAGCATACCTCCATTATACATACACTGTACAGCAATCATACATTCATTATACATACACTGTACAGCAATCATACATCCATTATACATACATCGTACAGCAATCATACATCCATTATACATACACTGTACAGCAATCATACATCCATTATACATACACTGTACAGCAAGCATACCTCCATTATACATACACTGTACAGCAATCATACATTCATTATACATACACTGTACAGCAATAATACATCCATTATACATACACTGTACAGCAATCATACATTCATTATACATACACTGTACAGCAATCATACATCCATTATACATACACTGTACAGCAAGCATACCTCCATTATACATACACTGTACAGCAATCATACATTCATTATACATACACTGTACAGCAATCATACATCCATTATACATACACTGTACAGCAATCATACATTCATTATACATACACTGTACAGCAATCATACATCCATTATACATACACTGTACAGCAATCATACATCCATTATACATACACTGTACAGCAATCATACATCCATTATACATACACTGTACAGCAATCATACCTCCATTATACATACACTGTACAGCAAGCATACCTCCATTATACATACACTGTGCAGCAATCATACATCCATTATACATACACTGTACAGCAATCATACATCCATTATACATACACTGTACAGCAAGCGTACCTCCATTATACATACACTGTGACTGTACAGCAATCATACATCCATTATACATACACTGTACAGCAATCATACATCCATTATACATACACTGTACAGCAAGCATACCTCCATTATACATACACTGTACAGCAAGCATACCTCCATTATACATACACTGTACAGCAATCATACATCCATTATACATACACTGACTGTACAGCAATCATACATCCATTATACATACACTGTGACTGTATAGCAATCAAACATCCATTATACATACACTGTACAGCAAGCATACCTCCATTATACATACCCTGTGACTGTACAGCAATCATACATCCATTATACATACACTGTACAGCAATCATACATCCATTATACATACACTGTACAGCAAGCATACCTCCATTATACATACACTGTACAGCAAGCATACCTCCATTATACATACACTGTACAGCAATCATACCTCCATTATACATACACTGTACAGCAATCATACCTCCATTATACATACACTGTACAGCAAGCATACCTCCATTATACATACACTGTACAGCAAGCATACCTCCATTATACATACACTGACTGTACAGCAATCATACATCCATCATACATACACTGTACAGCAAGCATACCTCCATTATACATAAACTGTACAGCAATCATACATCCATTATACATACACTGTGACTGTACAGCAATCATACATCCATTATACATACACTGTGACTGAACAGCAAGCATACCTCCATTATACATACACTGACTGTACAGCAATCATACATCCATTATACATACACTATACAGCAAGCATACCTCCATTATACATACACTGTACAGCAAGCATACCTCCATTATACATACACTGTACAGCAAGCATACCTCCATTATACATACACTGTATAGCAATCATACCTCCATTATACATACACTGTACAGCAAGCATACCTCTATTATACATACACTGTACAGCAATCATACCTCCATTATACATACACTGTGACTGTACAGCAATCATACATCCAATCCATTAATAATGGATTGGATGTATGATTGTTGTACAGTCACAGACACAGTGTATGTATAATGGATGTATGATTGCTGTACAGTGTATGTATAATGGACAGGGCTGTCTTTAATTTTGATTGGACCCTGGGCAAGCAATTTTTTTGGGGGGCCCCCCGGTCCCCCACCCCCATCCCACACACACTCGGGATCAGTACAGGATCAGTAATGTAATGTATGTACACAGTGACCTCACCAGCAGAATAGTGAGTACAGCTCTGGAGAGAAGGTGTGTTCTGCTGAGCTCCAGAGTTTCCCAGAGAAGCAGTGATTTTCTTCCACCCCTCCCCAGGTGTGTGGCAGACACCTGGGTAGGTTTTCCTGCTATGGAGCCCCGGGAAGCTGGGGCTTCATCTTGCACCCCCCCCCCCCCCCCCCCGTTCTCGGCTGGCGGGGTGTGCAAAGGAAAATGCAACAGCCAGTAGTCAGGATGGGGTGAGGAGATCCACCAGGGTCCACAGCCATGTGGGGCCCCCTCCCCGACCTCAGCTGGGAGCTGCAAAGCTTCCAGCAGAAGCTCATCCAGGCAGCGGAGTGGAAAGTCTGCATCATAGTTACATAGTTACAAAGTTACATAGTTAGTATGGTTGAAAAAAGACATACGTCCATCAAGTCCAACCAGGGGATTGAAGGGAAGGATGTAAGGGGATAAGGGAAAGGGATGTAGTTTTATAATTCTGCATAAGCTTTAATGTTATTTTGTTCCAGGAATGTATCTAACCCTGTTTTAAAGCTGTTAATTGTTCCTGCTGTGACCAGTTCCTGAGGTAGACCGTTCCATAAATTCACAGTCCTCACGGTAAAGAAGGCGTGCCGCCCCTTTAGACTAAACCTTTTCTTTTCCAGACGGAGGGAGTGCCCCCTCGTCCTTTGGGGGGGTTTAACCTGGAACAGTTTTTCTCCATATTTTTTGTATGGGCCATTAATATACTTATATACGTTTATCATATCCCCATATCCAGCCTGTTTCCTCAGAACCCCAGCAATGGGGGGTAAAGGGGCCCAAAGAATCCCTGGCCAGCTTTGGGTCCAAAATCCAGGCCAAGATGGCTCAGTATGAACAGCTCGGAAAACAACTAAGAGGCCTCAGAGAGGAGCTGAAGTTTGCAAGACTGTTGAGACCCAATTAGCTCCGAGCAGGCTATAACTACCCCTCCCCCTTACTACAATAATTAATTAAATAATAACTGACACAACAACAATTCAACTTTTCCGTGGGTGGGGATCGGCCACAGCTTTATTTATAAAATTACTTATATAAATAACAATTTAACTGTAACAAAGACACCGATTGGCTTCTTGCCAACCCGAGAGGTGCTGCCACACTATCCTGTGTGGAGGTCTACCCCGGGTTGACCCCGCTTTCACCGTCTTCTTACCGCCAAGCTGTGACTTACAATAAACAGAGATACAAAAAGGGAGGGAGGGAGGGCAAAACTCCGGGTCCTGGGCAGATTGAGGGGGGAAGGGAGGCACCACAGCTATAAATACCCAGGGGAGGGCCTTTGAAAGCCCGGGAAACTATTAGACCCCTGATTGGTGCACTCCTTCCCCCCCACCCATGGGACATACCACTATAGTTAGCAACAAGTTTTTACAGGCGGGGGAGGGGGCTAAAAAACATTGCCTGTATATTTCTTAACCCCTTAACTGCTCACCAGTCAGGGGGCAAGCTAGTTATGCACAGCTTGCCCCTCCAGACTGTTGAGACCCAATTAGCTCCGAGCTGGCTATAACTACCCCTCCCCCTTACTACAATAATTAATTAAATAATAACTGACACAACAACAATTCAACTTTTCCGTGGGTGGGGATCGGCCACAGCTTTATTTATAAAATTACTTATATAAATAACAATTTAACTGTAACAAAGACACCGATTGGCTTCTTGCCAACCCAAGAGGTGCTGCCACACTGTCCTGTGTGGAGGTCTACCCCGGGTTGACCCCGCTTTCACCGTCTTCACCGTCCACCCAAGAGATACTGGATAGCCAACACCTGGGGCCAACTCAGCCCCCCGAACACACCCAACACATTTCCTCTCCAGGAAAGTCGCCCAACACATTTCCTCTCCAGGAAAGTCGCCCAACACATTTCCTCTCCAGGAAATTCTCCCAACACATAACCTCTCCAGGAAATCCGAGGTACCTGCCGCCAGGTCCTATGTTTTTGCATTTTATTTTATTTTTTGTAATTTTTATTTTTTTGGTATTCACTAACTCTTGTGTGAACTCATTTCTCATTTCTCGCCCATACACCGAAGAGTGCCGCAGCACTCGCACCACCTTGCGGAAAGCCGCTCGCAAAACAAAAACACATGTGGGAAACATCAAACTGGGCGAAAATAGCAACGCAACAAGCAGATCGCCCGCGCCCCACGCGCTGCGCTACCCTCTCCGGAAACTGAGCCCTCTCCGCCGACACCGACACAAAAAGAGAGCGAATCCCAAACTCACAACACCCCCTCCTACAAAGAGAAGCCAAAACCCAAAACAGACAATCGAGGGCGGGGAGCATAAAAGAAAAAGAGGTGGGGGGGGAGGCCCCCACCGCAGTCCAATCAACAATAGGACGACAACAGGAAAAAACAGTCATTCGTGGACCCTCATGCAGCACAAGCTGTGTGTCCCAGATCGCCTAAGCAATCTCGGACCGACGGACCTGAAAACGCACAAAATAGGCACCCAAAAAACACATCAGACACCCAAGTGTCATGGAAGGAGACGAGGAGAAAGAAAGTGCCCCATCCACCTAGCCCCGAAAAAAGCCAGCGCAAAACCTCGGATCAGAAAAAACGACGCAAAAGCGACAACCAAAAATCCGACCCACAGCCGCCACCAAGCGACCCAAAAACTGATAGGAAAAAATGGTCGCCGACAGCAAGGCCACCCGCTCACGGGCCCAGCCCCTAGGTATACACCAACATCCCACCAACCGCAAAGCAGAAAAGAAAAATCACCCCCCGTCATGCGGCAACCTCACCCCACTGGATCGCAGCACAGTGGGAAAGCACCCTTTTTTTTTTTTTTTTTTTTTTGCACTGAGTAGTAGGTGATTCACATGAACAGGTGAAGATACCCAGCGTCACATACTAAGAATGTTAATTGGATACATGCAGAATACAGCCCAAATCTCGAACGTCCTTGGATAGGAGACACAGCAGTTAACTTATTTTATCACAGCCTATCAAAACGAAATAGGAAGTCAAACAGCAGAACCTTGTAGGTACAAAAAACAAAACCCCTATCCACAGACACACTTGGAACCTTCGGGACCCTCCTTGACTGTAGACATCCCGGCCTCCACACCAACCCCAACTACTCGCAAGCGCCTCACCGTGAGTGCGACCAAGTCGCAGGAGCCACTAAAGCGGACCAAGAAATACACCAATCTCCACGATGACCCACAGGCCGAAAATTTAACCACAACTGTATCACTCAGTCCTACCCCGGGACCCGAACCCGAGGTGGTCTCCCATTCCACAGCCACATGAGCAAACCTTCCGACTCCACCCGAGGGAGCAACCTCCGGAACCACTGCCAGAGAACGGGACAAAGCGTCAACACCCAATACCGACCCCAGGGAGTACAGCCGCAAAATAAACCTTATCTCCAAACAGCGAAGCACTAGGTGCAACAAGCCGAGCGCAGGAAGAAAGCCGAAAGAAAGAAATAATAACAGTGACAACGCCCCAAATGTCAGACCGACAAAACGCCCCCGATCACTCAAATCACACCCAAAAAAGAAAAGCATCACCAAATTATAGCGCAATCAAGCACAGGGGCCACGCCAACCCACACAGTACCGTTACAATCCTAGAACATGAACTGCTGAAGCAAGCACCCAAAGTCCCACAACCAACACCAAAGGAAAAAGCACAAACAAAAAACCCAAGCATGGCAGAAACCCACTGACTACCAAGACACCCAGTAGTAAACCACCCTGCAGCACCACTGGAAAACCAAAACACCACACCAACAACCAACCAAACCAGCCACACCCGGGAACAGAGCGAGCTCTCCATGAGCTGCAACGGGGGACTGAAAGCAGGCCTGTCCACTGCATCACGCCTGAAAAAAACCCAACCAACCGGAACGTCAGCCCTTAGTGCACCAGGGGCACATATGCGGGGGCACAGATACCACACACCCTCGGCGGCCAGAGACAACCTGCAGGAAAAAACTCCGCCCTGAACCACATTCCACGTGGAACATTCAGTAAACCAGCAAGGACCGGAACCGGGGCACATAGCGAGCCCTGAAGAAACCAAAACAGAGAAAACGCAATTACTCCCTGACCATAGGAAAGCAGCAAACCAAGGCCAACAAGGCATGCGGAAGACATGCTAATCTCCTCAAAATCGTTCCAATTTTAACATACATGCTGCCGAAGCGAGCACAAAATATGGACGCTTCACAAATTTGCATGTCAGCCTTGCAGCAACAAACCACACCCCAACAAGTGTAGAGCACAGGAGAATCACCCTCCGGAATACCACCACGAACAGAAGAAACCACACAGGGAAGACAAACGGAGACACAAGCAAAACCTACCCCCAGAGACTCAAGCGAAACCTACCCTCCGCCACATCAGCCAAAGCACCCAGCACGACATACAGGAGTCCCATGCCTACATGAGATTGGGCGAAACAGGAAAAAACAGCAGACAAATATACTAGGACAATGGAGCAGCGGAGAGAGACTACAACTTAAGATGGAGAGATAAACCAAACAAAGGGGGAGAAAACCCAAAGAAACAAAACCGTGACTGGGTGGCAGCCACCGATTCAGGAAAAGGAACATGCCTACGGGAGCTAAGTCAGCAAAACCCCGGCCACCTAGAGCGTAAGGCCAAAAGACCACACACCCAAGCGCGCACCGCAGAAAATGATACCCTACCAAAGCACCCCGTCAAGAAGAGACGTACCCAACTCACAACCAGAGACCAACACAGATATACACCCATATCCGAGACCCAAACTCAACAAACACACGGGAACAAAAGGACGAACACTACACAGACGTAGCAATAAGCACACAAACCAGGGAAGGGGCAAAGCCCCACATCAGAAGACTCACCAATTCCAGAAAATGGAGAAGCACAACAGAGGGAGGAACCACTTCACCACCGCCGCAGGCGTGGGACAAGGCACGCTGGAGACCGCCGGGTCGCGGGCACTCGGCCGCCGCACGGAACGGCGCCGGAAACCACGCCGGGAAAACAGCAGTAGAGGACTCCGAGGGAGAACCCTGCGGGAAGAACCGAAACACCTACTCCCCGCAGGTGAACAGAAGGCCCAAAAAACACCGCCTGTGCCGCCCCCCAGGACCAGAGCGAGAGCGGCGACAAATACGTCTATGCCCCCATCCGGCCCCAGAGGGGGGAAGAGCAACACGAAATCAGGGGAGCACTCCCTACCCCTCCACGGGGGGCATTGGAGAGGCAGGAGGAAGGAGGACAGCAGTGGCAGCAGTGGGGGAAGGGGGGGGGTTGGGAACTCGGGGCAGAGAGGTGATGGGGAGGCGTGGGGGGGGCGCAATGGATGCAAGAACCATGGGGAGCACTGGAAGAGCACGAGGAAAAAGGGGGAGGGGCAGCAGCAGCAGTGGGCAGGGGGGGAGTGCTAGTGTGGTGGGGGTAAGGAGCCGGGCAATGGAGTGGGGACGGTATGAGTGCTCATATAGTTGGCGTTGTGATCTGAAGCTGTCCGCAGTACCATTGTCGTTTCGATCAGAGTTTGAGATCGCTGTTTTTCATATTTACGGTATAAAAAGGGGTCAAAAATACGCTATTTTGGACTGTGAAATTTATTTATTCAAGTAATATTACTTATTTATGTATTTTATTCATTAATTAATAAATTTGTAATGTTTTTTTTTTTTTTTTTTATATTATACACGTACGCCATAGACGGAGCGCCTTAAATGACTATATTTATTAATTAATTAATTTATTTTTTTATACTACGGACATGTAGGCACGTGGCGATACCACACGTGTATGTTGTTGTAATATACAGTATTTTATGTATTATTATTTTATTTATAGATTTTAATTTTTTATCATTACTATTATGGTATTTTTCTTTTCTTTTCTTTTTCTTTTTTTTTTTTATTATTAATTTTTATTTTTTATTTTATTTTATGATGTGGAAAAGGGGGGTGATCAAACGTGTAAAATTGCAAGGGTTAAAAGATCTTTATTAACTTAACTATTCAAATACTTCAACAGTTTTTTTTTTTTTTTTTGCAATGCTATAGCTCCCCTAGGAGCTATAACACTGCACACACTGAACCTGACACCGATCACTTGCCATGTAGTAACATGGCAATGATCGGTGTTATCAATGATTGATTGCTCAAGCCTGAATTTCAGGCTTGGAGCAATCAATTGAGGAGCGGACGCGCAGGAGGCAGGTGAGTGACCCTCCTGCTGCGTCCCAGCTGATCGGGACATCGCGATTTTATCGCGATGGTCCCAATCAGCCCGCTGAGCAGCCGGGATGCGTTCAATTACATTTTCAGACGCGGCGATGACTTTGATCGCCGCGTCTGAAAAGGTGATGCCGGACATCTGCCAGATCGGCGATGTCCGGCATTATCAGGGGTCCTGGTCGCTAATAGCAACTGGGACCCAACAGCTATAATGCGCGCTCACTATGTGAGCGCGGATTATAGCTGGGGACGCGCAAATGGACGTTAATAAACGTCCATTTGCGCAAACGTTAAAGGGGGTTAAAACAGCAGCAGCCACCCAGGGGCCGCCACCTCCAGAGCGGAGGGGACAAACAGGCGGGAGGGGGGGTTATGGTAAGGACCGCAACAGGGGGGGGGGGGAGGCAGACGAAGGGGACCGCAACAGGGGGGAAAAAAGAGACGGACGGGGCAAGTAGGTAATCAGAGCCTGCTCCAGGAGCACCCAGGAGAGAGGGATCAAAGTACAGGCAGGGGAGAGGGCAAAAGAACGGGACAGGGCTCAAAGGGATTACAGTGGGAAAGGAGGGCAGGACTGATAAGAGGTCCGCCAGCCTCCTGAACCCGCCAAGGGTGCAACAGGAGGGGAGGCCAGCTCAGCCACAAGGGAGCATGCCAGCCCTCACCCATCTGCTCCATCCAGGCCACAAATAAGGGGCAGACACATACCAGCCAGCAGTCAAAACTCCGGGTCCTGGGCAGATTGAGGGGGAAAGGGAGGCACCACAGCTATAAATACCCAGGGGAGGGCCCCTGAAAGCCCGGGAAACTATTAGACCCCTGATTGGTGCACTCCTTCCCCCCCACCCATGGGACATACCACTATAGTTAGCAACAAGTTTTTACAGGCGGGGGAGGGGGCTAAAAAACATTGCCTGTATATTTCTTAACCCCTTAACTGCTCACCAGTCAGGGGGCAAGCTAGTTATGCACAGCTTGCCCCTCCAGCTACCAAGCAAACAATGCAGCAAAGACCAAGAGGGCAGCATTTTCCACCAAGGTGAGAGCTCTGAAGAAACAGGTGGATGAGATTGTGAGGCTGAGATCGGACATTGTGGAGGGAGGTGGTATACTCAGCGAGAGACTTGTGAACAAGGATAGTTTCTCCAGCATGAAGGTCTCAGGACAAGTGAGTAACCAAGATGACTGCCAGAGTGAGGAGGAAGAGATGGAGGGAGGTGAGGAGGGGGATTAGAGTGAGGGGGATATGGATACTGGACCTGTGTGTACCACCACTACTGTTACCCCAGACCCCCCACTTACCCTCAGTGGGGACTATGTAAACCCGGCTCAGGTGGCCTTACCTCCCTCCAGTGAGGAGGATGATGATGATGATGACGGCAGTGACTGCAGTGATGGAAGCGGCTTGGCAGATGGGGGTCTCCTGCGGGCAATTGTTATGCAGGAGTCCCCCACCCGTCTGGAAAACTTTTCCTTCGGGGATGATTTGGGCCCAGAGGAGAAGGGAAAGAAGAAGAAGAAGAAAGGAAAGGGCAAGAAGAGGAAGAAGACACAAGGAGTTAAGTTTGTCTTTTCTCCCTTCCAGCAGTCTGGGTCGGCTGAAAAGGGTGCTGGGTCCCCCAATCTGCCAGACCCCGTTTCTGTAGTGGAGCGGGGCCAGCATGGGGGATACAGTAGCGCACCCAAAATGGCCGCGGGTGCTATAGAAAAAAAAGGGCACCCTCCTGTGAGGGGGGAGGGTGTCCAGGCACCGGAAAATGGCGGCAGATTCACCCGTTCGGGGGGCGGTCCCCTGGTTGAAGTGGGCGGTACAGGTCCTGGCACCGCAGGGCACTCTCCTGTGAGGGGGGGGGGGGGGAGTGTCCGGGCGCTGGACCTTGTTGGTTCAGGGGGCGGTCCCCTAGGTGGCGTGGTTGATACTGGTTCTGGCGCCAGGGGGCACTCCGCTATAAAGTGGGAGGTTCCCTGCACATCAGCTGTAGCGGGAGTTAGTCCGGAGGGACAGTCTTTTTGTGAGGGGGAGTGGCCACCCATTTCAGAGGCGGAGCCTGTGTCTGCACCCAAAGACACAGGAAGAAAGAACTATGCAGCACCAATCCTGAAACCGGCAACCCTTAAACATGAAGCAAAAGACCCAGCCAGCCCAGTCTGTAACACTCCAAGGGAGAGTGAACGCAAGAGTGAAAGTGAAAGGAAAAATGTGAATAAAAATGGTAATGTGCAGAATGTGAGTTATAGTGGTGTGCATGGGAGGAGTTGTGGTAGCAGTGTTGATGAGGGGGGTGCAAGTAGTGTGCAAGAGAGGGGTGCAAGTAGTGTGCAAGAGAGGGGTGCAAGAGGAGTGCAAGAGAGGGGTGCAAGTGTAGTCCAAGAGAGGGGTGCTAGTGAAATACAGGTGAGGAGTGGTAGTGGAATGACAGAGAGAGGTGTTATGGCTGTTAAGAATAAGGGTCCAGGTTTGGCCTCTGGGTCAGTTCCTGGTTCGACTGCCCCCCCGGTAGTGGCTGCTTCTCAGAGAAGCTATGCCAGCGTCACTGCCGGGGGATCAGGGGGATCCCCATCTCCGTCTGGCTCTGGGGGTCACTTGCAACAGCGCCTCCTGGAGGCTCTACGTAGGGGAGACAGGTCAATCCATGTAGAGGGGAGGGGTGAGGTTGACCTGTCTTTTTGGATAGAAAGACATGGCTTAGGCGCCTTCCGAGAACAAAACGGGGAGGTGGTCTGGTCCCTCCCGACATCCGGCCAGGAAAGTGGCCGTAGGAATGTGGTCCGTTTAGTGTGGAGGGGCGAAGATGCGCGTCCGCCTCGGGGTAAGGTGGTTGAGCTCCTCCTCCGGATGGAATTCAGGGCAAGTGACATCTTTGCCCTGATCCACCCCTATGGTACTTCCGAGTTTGACATCAGCTTTGTTCGGCCAGAGGGTCTGGAACTTTTCTGGTCGAATTATGAGGTGGTGAAAAGCGAGCCCGGCTGGCGGGATTTCGCCGTAAAGGCGATATCCCGTCAGAATCTGGCCAAGAAAGTGACCGTTTTGACACGTAACGAGTCACTATCTTGCTATGACATTATGACCTGGCTTAGCCGATATGGGGATGTGACGGACATGCCAAAAAAGAACTATGACGAACATGGGATCTGGTCTGGGGCCTGGACGTTTTCCGTCAAACTGAAGCGTTCGGGGAGCACTGTTGCCCACATCCCATCAGCTGCTTTTCTTGGGAGAGACAGAATCCAAGTTTTCTACCAGGGGCAGCCCAAGGTCTGTCACAGGTGTGGCAGCCCCACTCACTTTAGCGCAGCCTGTACCGTGCAGGTCTGTGCACTGTGCGGTGGGGTAGGTCATCTTGCCGCATCCTGTAGGCAGATCAGGTGTCATCTGTGTGGTGTCTTAGGACACCCTTTCAGCCGTTGTCCTAGCGCCTTTGCCCGTGCGACGGTCACCTTGGCTGGGGAGAGCAGTAACGTTGCCTCAGCTGGGGAGGGCACGGGTGCGGGTGAAGGTGCAACAGGGTCAGTGAAGAGGAAAAGTCCCGCCAGGCTGAGGCGGGAGGCTAATCGGAGAAGGAGCAGGGAACTGGAGAGTTCCCATGTGGCAGGGGTAGCTTCTGGCCCTGCTCCTGAGGTTAGTCCTGAAACTGCTGAGACCCTGGGGGAGAATGTGCTGGAAGAGGAAATGGGGAGAATCTGTAAAGAAGAGGGCAGCAAGGCCGATCTTTCCGATTCCTCCCACTGTGAAAGTGTGGATGAGGAGGGTGAAGAGAGGCCAAAAAAGAAGGGCAGTAAAGGGAGAAAGAAGAGGTCGGAGCCCTCTAGTCCCCGTGCTGCGGACCAGGTCCCAAGCGGAAGCTTACCTGCCCCCCCTCTGATTGATCTGTCTAACCGGTACTCTGTCCTTGAAGACATCTCCTCCCCCTCCTTGAAGGGGGGGGGGTCAGGGATGGGGTGCCTGAAGTGGGGGAGCCTCCAGGGGGAACTGGGCCCTGTCCTGATGGGGCAATTTCCGCAGGGGATGGGGCCAAATCGGAGCCAGGCGGAGATGGGGATTATAAAATGGACCAGTCAGAATCAAAAAAACGGTCCAAAGACAAGGAAGCCTCCTCATCTGGGGATGAGGGGGTAAAGAAGAAACAAAAATGAGGGGGTTAGGGCCGTCTATCTCAATCACCCATGATGGCGGCACTCACCCCATTGACACTGGCATCTATTAACTGTGCCAGTATAAAGTCTGATACGGCTAGATTCGCAGCCTTTGATTTTCTCGGCCGTGTTGAAGCCGATATTTTGTATCTGCAGGAGACCAGGTTGTCAGATCTTGCCTCTCTGGTAAAAGCCAGGAGAGAGTGGAGGCGTGGCCCCTCCCACTGGTCTCTTGCGGCTGAGCCGTATAGTGGGGTGGCGGTCCTTTTTACCGCTCCTGTTGAATGCAGACGGGTTATTGAGTTAGAAATGGGGAGGTGCCTGATCTTAGATGTCCTCATGAAGGGGCAAGAGCTCCGGCTTATTAACATCTACGCCCCACAAACCAAGTGGGGCCGCAAAGATCTCTTTATGAGGATTAAGCCCTTTCTTTTTACAAGCCGACAGGTGATCTTTGGAGGGGATTTCAATACTGTCAAAAGGTCCCAAGATAGGAGAGGCTCCAATGATCGGTTGGCTTATGATAGCATAGCTCTCAATAGCATAGTTAGGGTAGCTCGCCTAGAGGACGCCCACATCCGGAGCCCCTCAGGCCACGCGGGTTTCACCTATCATCGAGGTAGCTGCAGGTCTAGAATAGACAGGTTTTATTTGAAGGAGGAAGCTGTCTCTTCTGCAGTGTCCGTGGTTGAGGTGGAGTTCTCCGATCACTGTATGATTTTGTTTTCCCTGAATGTTTCAGAGACCCCTCGGATGGGTAAAGGTTATTGGAAGCTGAATTCGTCCCTCCTGGAGGAAGCAGAGGTAAGACAGTCCTTTGAGGATTTTCTTCAGAGTCAGGTACCTTTACTGGGCCTATGTAGTAGTAAGTCAGAGTGGTGGGAGATATTCAAGAAGCGGGTTGCGGGGTTCTTCCGCCAGCTCTCGAGCCTCAGGTCCCTGAATAGGTATCGCCTGTATCAGGGACTGAGGAGGAAACTCGAGCTTCTCGTCTCGACTGGAGGTAGCCGGGAGGATATCTCCAGAGTGAAGTCCTTGCTGATGAGGTGTCAGTACGATAGGCACGCATCTTTGGTTTTTGAGAGGGATTTCGGGAAGTACCGCTCGCCCGACCCTTACAGAAACTGTAAGATGTCAGTGAGTAGTAAAGTCATTTCAGGACTGATTGATAGTACAGGATCTCTGAATCGGTCCAGATCAGGGATCTTGGAGGTCGTCAGATCCTTCTACTCGCATCTCTTGGGAAGGAAGGATCTAGATCGAGACGGGATGTCGGCTTTCCTGGCTGAAACCATTCCTGAGCCAGGGGTAGACCCCTCTCTTGATGTTTTGGCAAAAAAAATCAGGGAAGAGGAAGTGAGACTGGCGATTGAGGGGCTTGCCCCCAAAAAGTCACCAGGTCCGGATGGCTTAACATCCGAGTGGTACAAGACCTTTAAGGAGTCTTTAGCTCCCCTCTTGACTGAGGTATTCAATGAGTGTCTCTCCTCGGGCACTCTGCCGAAGTCAATGAGGAGGTCAGCCCTGATTCTTCTCTCAAAGGGTAAAGATCCCAGCCATATTGAGAATTGGAGGCCCATAGCTCTTCTCAATACGGACAGGAAGCTTCTGGCAGAGATACTGTTTAATCGGCTGGTGAAGTTTGCACCCCGGCTCCTTTCGGGGGCCCAGCACTGCTCTGTTCCAGGCCAAAGCACCTTAAGTGCTGTTCTCGGTGTCCGGGAGGCAGTGGAGCGGAGTAGTGCAGGTCTCTGGAAGGGGTACTTGCTGTCCCTGGATCAGGCCAAAGCATTTGATCGGGTGAACCACGAGTACCTCTGGTCCGTCCTCCTGAGATATGGCTTACCGTGTGCTTTTATTAATTGGCTTAAGACCTTATATGCAGGGGCAGAGAGTTTCCCGCTGGTGAACGGGTGGTCTGGCCGCTCTTTTGAGGTGGGGTCCGGAGTCCGTCAGGGTTGTCCTTTGAGCCCGCTTTTATACGTGTTCGCAATTGATCCCTACGTCCGGAGGGTAGATTGTGGGCCGTTGGCGGGAGTCGGGATGAGTCTGGCGGAACTGGATGTCGCCCAGAGAGTGGTGGCGTACGCTGATGATGTCACCATTTTCGTGTCCTCGAGAGAGGAGGTCGATGTGGTGATGCCGGAGGTGGAACGCTACTCGGAGGCATCCGGGTCTAAGATCAACCGGGATAAGTGTGAAAGTCTCTGGCTGGGAGGGGGAGATCCCACTTTTGATCTCCCGGACACCCTCCCAGGGCCCCAAGACTCAGCAAAAATTCAGGGCATCACATTCGGCCAGGATGATTATCCCACCAAAAACTGGGATGGTAAGCTACAGGATGCCACTCATAGGGTGGATCAGTGGAAGGGTTGGTCTATGACCCTCAGGGAAAGGGTACACCTGATCAAATCGTATCCTGCTCCCCTTGTTTATCTATCTTGGCAGTGTATGTATCTTGCCAGATGCCTACTACACTAGGATCTACAGCCTGTTTTTCCAACTGTTATGGGGGAACAGGATGAACCTAGTCAAGAGAGAGGTTCCGTACCGCACAAGGAGACTAGGGGGTTTATCTATGGTAAACCCTGTGGTGTTCTTAACAAACACCTTCTTGAAAGCTAACATTTCAAACCTCTGGTCAGAGAGGGCTCCTCCGTGGGTACTCTCCTGCAGGGAATGGTTTCGGCCTTTCTTCCAGGAATGGGAGACAGGAGGGCAAGTGAAGGACCTCCGTACGCCCCATGGGCATCTTCCGGCTTACGCTACCCCGACTCTGAAGGCGATACGTCGGTGGGGTCTGGGAGTGTGGGAGATCAGGACCCAGTCAAGGCAGTTCCTTGACAAACGGGTTCTGTTGACCCACTTCCAGAAGCCTCTGGCGCTCAGGGACTGCACAGGTCGGGATCTGAGGGTGGGGTTGTATCTCTTAAATATGAAAAGGATCCCCCAGAAGTTTTGGGACTTGGCCTGGCGCTGCTTTCAGGGGAAGCTATATGTGAGGGACAATTTGAAGTGCAGGAGATCTGATGACCGGGGATGTCCCCGAGAAGAGTGCGGGGACATGCTGGAAAGCATGGACCATTTCCTGCTTCATTGTCCCTTTAATATAAGGGTCTACAACCGGGTGGGCGCTTCCATCGGCTGGAGTCAACTAGGGTCAGTTTATCTTTAGGGATAATGGTAGGGTGAGAGGTAGGGTGCAGTTAGGGAAAGAATATACATTTTGTATGTATCAGGATTGCCTTCCTTCTTCCTGGTGGTGGGCTAATGCATGTGCACCCTAGCTTTTTGTTTTGTTTTCAGATGCTATGGTTATGAAGGGCTTACAGGCACCGAACTTGGGCCTAAAGTGGGTTGTATTGTTTGCTTATGTATGTTAAAGCTGGTAATGGTTAAGTTGGTTGGGAGGAGTTCTAGGTTGGGAGGGTATATTTGTGGGTGGTGGTGGTCTTTTCTTTTGGTGGACCTGGCATGGGTCAGTTGTGGACTGGACATTGAGGACTATGAACTGTATGGAAAAAACTCTGACCCATGTACAGGAGGGCGGGTGGTGTGGGTGAAGGGTCAGTTTACTGTAGAATGTTCTTTTATATTTGTAGGTGTGTTTTATGTTTATTTACAGGTGTATATAGTTTGTGTATAGTATTGTACATAGTAGTGTATATAGTTAGTTATGTATATAGTATGTATAATGTTATGTTATAAAAAAAAATTTTTTTTTTTTTTTTTTTTTTTAAGTATATAGTATTTATAGTAGAGATAGACATGGCAGTCGAACCAGTTTTGTTTTTGTAGTAATGTTTCTTTAGTATCCCGTTGTGGATTTATTTTCTTTGGTTTATATATGTAGTATGTAGTAAAGATGTGTGTAAGCATGTGTGTATTGTGTTTTCTGTGATATTTTCCCGAGTTTGGGTATTTTGAGTTGAATTTAATTAATTTATTTATTTATTTTTGGTTTCTTGGTTAAATGTAGTTAATATATGGATATATATGTGTGCATGTGTGAGTGTGGTATAGTGTTGTTATTATTATTATAATTATTATTATTATTTAAAAAAAAAAACATGGTGTGCAGTGTGAGTGCTTGTTGTGTTTTCTATTTGTAATGTATGATTTTTCCCGAGTTTGGGTGTTTTGAGTTAAAGCGAAATAGTGCTATATTTATGTTTCTTATGAGTGTGTTGTTTGGCTATGAAAGGTGTAGTTATAATATTTCTAGTTCTAGTAGGAAAGCTGGGCTAGCCGGTTAGGCAGGATTTTTGTTCTTTTATTTAAATGTAAAGTTTGGGTTTATGTTATTTCATGTTGTTGTTTTCCGTTATGGCAAAGTTGTGCTGGTTTATGTTTTGTTATGATTTGTATTTTTCTAATAAAAGATTTACAGGATATAACTCAGGATCAGTACAGGATAAGTAATGTATGTACACAGTGACCTCACCAGCAGAATAGTGAGTACAGCTCTTTAGAATAATACAGGATATAACTCAGGATCAGTACAGGATAAGTAATGTAATATATGTACATAGTGACCTCACCAGCAGAATAGTGAGTACAGCTCTTTAGAATAATACAGGATATAACTCAGGATCAGTACAGGATACGTACGGGGGAGGGGATTATCAGATTATGCAAGTGAGGGGAGGATACCCCCGGCGGTGGGTCCCTTGCTGCGGCCTTGATCCTGGAAGCGGCCGTGTGGGGACTGAGAGGAGCGGGAGACTCTCTATGCTCCGCTCTTCTCTATGATGCCGCCCGTGACGTTGCACCACACGTCACGTCACGTGACCATCTCCCAGACAGCCATTGCGGTACTGGCTGCCTGGGAATGAGTGACGGCGGCGGCGAACATAAAAAGGTAGCGTGCGGCGCAAACCCGCCCCCCCGCCCACTCCTACTAACATTTTGGCCGGGCCCCTGACGCCTGGCCCGCCAGCCTTTATCAGCTTTATGGGGCAAAAGGGGAGAGCTGCTTTTGGGCCCCCAGGAATTACAGGGCCCGGTGCAGCTGCCCCTTTTGCTCCACACCCGGCACACCCTGTGCGCACGCCTATGAGTGTACATGGGTGACAGAGGGGTGTAGAGGAGTGTACATGAGTGACAGAGGGGTGTAGAGGAGTGTACATGGGTGACAGAGGGGTATAGAGGAGTGTACATGGGTGACAGATGGGTGTACATGGGTGACAGAGGGTTGTAGAGAAGTGTAAATGGGTGACAGGGGTGTAGAGAGGTGTACAAGGGTGATAGATGGGTGTAGAAGAGTGAACATGGGTGACGGGGGCATAGGGGTGACAGAGGGGTGGACAGGGGGTGGACATGGGTGACAGGAGGGTGGAGAGGGGAGACAGGGGGTCAGAGGGGTGGACAAGGGGGTAATAGAGGGACAGGAGTGACAGAGGGGTGGACTGGGGTAACAAAGGGACAGATGGGTGAACAGGAGGGTGGACATGGGTGACAGAGTGGGGGTGGACATGGGTGACGGGGGGTGGACATGGGTGACGGGGAGGATTACATGGGTGACGGGGAGGATTACATGGGTGACGGGGGAGGGATTACATGGGTGACGGGGGAGGGATTACATGGGTGACGGGGGAGGGATTACATGGGTGACAGGGAGGGTGGACATGGGTGACAGGGAGGGATTACATGGGTGACAGGGAGGGATTACATGGGTGACTGAGGGGGTGGACATGGGTGACAGGGGGGGTGGACATGGGTGACAGAGGGGTGTACATGGGTGACAGGTGTGTAGAGGAGTGTACATGGGTGGCAGAGGGGTACAGAGTAGTGTACATGGGTGACAGATGGGTGTACATGGGTGACAGAGGGTTGTAGAGAAGTGTAAATGGGTGTCAGAGGGGTGTAGAGAGGTGTACAAGGGTGATAGATGGGTGTAGAAGAGTGAACATGGGTGACGGGGGCATAGGGGTGACAGAGGGGTGGACAGGGGGTGGACATGGGTGACAGGAGGGTGGGGAGGGGAGACAGGGGGTCAGAGGGGTGGACAAGGGGGTAAAAGAGGGACAGGAGTGACAGAGAAGGGTGGACTGGGGTAACAAAGGGACAGATGGGTGAACAGGAGGGTGGACATGGGTGACAGAGTGGGGGTGGACATGGGTGACAGGGGGTGGACATGGGTGACGGGGGGGATTACATGGGTGACGGGGGAGGGATTACATGGGTGACGGGGGAGGGATTACATGGGTGACAGGGAGGGATTACATGGGTGACAGGGAGGGTGGACATGGGTGACAGGGAGGGTGGACATGGGTGACAGGGAGGAAGGACATGGGTGACAGGGGGGGTGGACATGGGTGATAGGGGGGGTGGACATGGGTGACAGGGGGGGTGGATATGGGTGACGGGGGGTGGACATGGGTGACGGGGGGTGGACATGGGTGACAGGGGGGTGGACATGGGTGACAGGGAGGGATTACATGGGTGACGGGGAGGGATTATATGGGTGACAGGGAGGGATTACATGGGTGACAGGGAGGGATTACATGGGTGACTGAGGGGGTGGACATGGGTGACTGAGGGGGTGGACATGGGTGACAGGGGGGATTACATGGGTGACAGGGAGGGATTACATGGGTGACAGGGAGGGATTACATGGGTGACGGGGGGGTGGACATGGGTGACTGGGGGGGTGGACATGGGTGACTGGGGGGGTGGACATGGGTGACTGGGGGGGTGGATATGGGTGACAGGGAGGGTGGACATGGGTGACAGGGAGGGTGGAAATGGGTGACAGGGAGGGTGGACATGGGTGACGGGGGGTGGACATGGGTGACAGGGGGGGTGGACATGGGTGACTGGGGGGGTGGACATGGGTGACTTGGGGGGTGGACATGGGTGACTGGGGGGGTGCACATGGGTGACTGGAGGGTGGACATGGGTGACAGGGAGGGTGGACATGGATGACAGGGGGGGATTACATGGGTGACATGGAGGGATTACATGGGTGACAGGGAGGGATTACATGGGTGATAGAGATGGACAGGGAGGTAAACAAGGCAGATATGGCTGACAGGGGGGGGTGGACATGGGTGATAGAGATGGACAGGGAGGTAAACAAGGCAGACGTGGCTGACAGGGGGGGTGGACATGAGTGACGGGGTCGGGGGGGAGGGGTAGAGTGTGGACCTGGGTGACGGTGGGGGGATTTAGACAGGGTTGAGAAGGTGAACAGAGGGGTGGAAAGGGTACGGTACCTTAAGCAAGCCGGCCCGCACAGCTTGCAGTTCCACAGGAGGCACGGGAGTACGGCGCTGGTGCAGCTCGTTCCGCCCCAGGGCACCATATCCGGCTCACTGCGCCGCAAGGGAGAGGGGGACGGAGGGGGACACAGGAGACGGAGAGTGAAGGAGGGGGATGCGGGGGACACAGGGAACAGATGGGGAAGGAGGGGAACACGGGTCACGCGGCAGACGCAGGGGACGGAGGGGAACACAGGAAACGCAGGAGATAGAGGGGGACGCTGTGTGCGCAGTGCGCACGCAGACTTCCCTTCCCCCCTGCGCCGTCAGGCCGGGGCGGGACATTTAAAAAAAAATAATAGTAAAAAATAAAAAAAATCACGGCAAAATCCAGCGGCACCACGGGCAGTGCTGAACGGCACACACGTGTGCCGCGGCACCGCGGTTGGGAATCACTGCTATATACTGACCCCCATATATATGAATGTATACTATATTCTGACCACATATATATGAATGTATACTATATACTGACCCCCGTATATATGAATGTATACTATATACTGACCCCCATATATGAATGTATACTATATACTGACCCCCATATATATGAATGTATACTATATACTGACCCCCATATATATGAATGTATATTATATACTGAAACCCCATATATATGAATGTATACTATATACTGACCCCCATATATATGAATGTATATTATATACTGACCACATATATATGAATGTATACTATATACTGACCCCCGTATATATGAATGTATATTATATACTGAAACCCCATATATATGAATGTATACTATATACTGACCCCCATATATATGAATGTATATTATATACTGACCACATATATATGAATGTATACTATATACTGACCCCCATATATATGAATGTATATTATATACTGAAACCCCATATATATGAATGTATACTATATACTGACCCCCATATATATGAATGTATATTATATACTGACCACATATATATGAATGTATACTATATACTGACCACATATATATGAATGTATACTATATACTGACCCCATATATATGAATGTATACTATATACTAACCCCCATATATGAATGTATACTATATACTGACCCCCATATATATGAATGTATACTTTATACTGACCCCATATATATGAATGTATACTATATACTGACCCCCATATATATGAATGTTTACTATATACTGACCACACATATGAATGTATACTATATACTGACCCCCATATATATGAATGTATACTATATACTGACCCCCATATATATGAATGTATACTATATACTGACCCCCATATATGAATGTATACTATATACTGACCACACATATGAATGTATACTATATACTGACCCCCATATATATGAATGTATACTATATACTGACCCCCATATATATGAATGTATACTATATACTGACCCCCATATATATGAATGTATACTATATATTGACCACATATATGAATGTTTACTATATACTTAGCAACCAATCAGATCGCTTCTTTCATTTTTGAATAGGCCTCTGAAAAATGAAAGAAGCAATTTGATTGGTTGCTATGGGCAACTCAGCAGCTTTTCCAGGAAAGTAAAGTTTAACCACAACACTGTAACACTGTCCACCCTGGGACTCGAACCAGTGACGGTTTCCCATCCCACTGTACTGCCGAGACGGTCCTGCTTATCTTACATGCAGTGAGATCCCCATAGACCACAATTAGCCTATTGGTTTTATTGGGCAAAAAATCACAGAGTTGATGCACTAGTCACAGTTCTCTATACCATTAATGAAGGGAGGGCTCAATATTCGCAAATTTGCGCATATGCGCACAAATTTTCACATATGCGCAAAAAAAGCGAATATTCGTAATTATGAATATATAGTGCTATATTTGCAATATTCGCAAATTCGCGAATATGCTATATTCGCGATTAAAATTTGAATTGCGAATATTCGTGAGCAACACTAGTCGCTGCAAATACAGTGAAGGAGTTTAAACATGCATGGGATAGGCATAAGGCTATCCTTCATATAAGATAGGGCCAGGGACTATTGATAGGATTCAGATTATTGGGCAGACTAGATGGGCCAATTGGTTCTTATCTGCCGACACATTCTATGTTTCTATACTGTATGGATATCAGAAAAATGGTTCCAAGCTCTTATTTCTTTATTAAATTCACTACTTTGGGGCAGGAAAGCACGAGAATGAAATATGTTTCTTTAACGTTAGCTGAGCACGATGGGGGTTGGGCACTTTTTTTTTTTTTTAGGTACTTTTTAGCACTAAAATTGCAGACTATTATGAGAAGGAGGGAAAATGTAGTCCTATTTTTTCTCTCTAAGGGTATGTTCACACTACGGAATTCCCGCGGAAATCCACCGGCGGAATTCCGCAAGCCGAATTCCACGGGCGGAACTCCGAGAGCCGAATTCCGCGGTGTGAACTTAACATTAATGTGAATGGGTTTCCGCGAGAGCCGTTCACACTGCGGAATTTCAGCGCCACTGAAATTGTTCCGCCCAAAGAAAGAACATGTTCATTCTTTGCACGGAAGTCCGCGAGCACTGCATAGCTGTCAATAGTGACGGCTCAGTGCCGCCCGGTCCTACCGCCACCGCCGGCTGCCAGTCTGAATCTTCGCTCACTGAATTCAGCGAGCGGAGATTCCATTCACACACTGTAGTGTGAACATACCCTAATGGGTCGTTATAAGGATATTTTTGAGATTTTGGAAGCTGGGATACTCACTACACCCATGCATATCTAGATAATTAAGTATGGGAGGAACTTAAAAAATGTTTAAAATCACATGGAGATTTGACTTTACTTCATTATGGTCGAATAAAGCACTTAAAGAATTCCTTAAAATTAAAGATTCACTCTTTTGGATGAAAAGGGGCTTATTTATGTAAATCAATTATACGCTTTAGGTCAAATAAAGTCGTTTGAAGAGATAGCCCATAAGTGTGTGGGGGGAAGACAATCAGAAACATTGTTTTTAACAAATAAGTAACACAGATCATAAACCAATAAAAGGAGAGATTGGAGATTTCAGGGATTCTATATATAAGAAAAGTTTAATTAGACTATTTCCTTATGCGAAGTTGCTGTCTCGGCATGCTGGGAGTTGTGGTTCTGCAGCGGTTGGGGGTTCACAGCTTGAAGACCACTGCTATAGAGGGTGCAAATGTATCTGAGCCCTGGAACTCAAATAATGTGAAATATGAGATGATCAAAATGGAGCCCCTGCACTAATTACTTGGGTTCTGAGGTCTGTAAGGTCCATAGTAAAAACATCAGGTTCTGTCTATAGCAGATACTAAATCATGGCAGCTCAAAGAAACAAGCAGTCATTCTGACATGTCACATGTGATGTCATAGACAGCTGGAGGCCTGACATTCCACTGACAGCCGCCCGAGCCTTCAGTCAGTTCCAGTGCGATTAGTGAGAATAGTGAGATTAGCGTCTTCTTCTTCTACTTGTCTGAAATGGAGCTAAAAGGACTGGGGTTCGTCCCCCTCCTGTTGGCGTTTTGGTGTGCGGCCTGGCTTGCCACCAGCTACATCATGACGGTCGTCCTCGGCCATGCAGCCTCGCCACTGATGAGCATCAGGTAAGATAAACAAGCACATGATTCTTATTTCATGGGTTGGGAGTGAGGAAATATCCATAATAACATTGGTTTCTTTTCCTTCACAGTGACGTGGGAAATGTCTTTCCCGAAAGCATATTATTCAGAATTGGATTCATAGGGATGTCCATTGGCACTTTGGTACTAACCTTTCTTATTTATAAGTATATGGTTATGCATACTGAAGAGTTCAGGGGTCATCAGGTCCTGATCCAGAGGATCCTGCTGGCCATTGTGTGGGCCTCCTGTTTTTCCACAGCTGTTATGCATGTATTGTCCCCCGAAGAATATCCCAGGATACACTTTGTCAGCACGATAATTTCCATTACATGTGAAGCCTTATACTACCTTGGGCAGTCCATCCAGATGTATAAATTACCAGGAGCAAAAAAAGTCATCCACCATAGTAGATGCACCTGCTGTGGCCTGACTTTTGTCTGTGTAGTTTTCTATTTTGGATATGAAACATTAAAGGAATTATTCCATAATGATGAAGACTGGGACGAGATCCGTGAAATCCCCATCATAATCATCGAGTGGGTGATGCTTCTACTGATCCTGATAAACATCGTGACCTATTATTCCACCATGCAGAAGTTATTGTTGACCGTCTCCAGAAACAGCTGCACACTCTCTCTTAGAGTAAAAATTGATGACTTCGGGGTGTAGACCACCACGGGGGCCATCAAGTGGACTTCTGGGAGAGATACTGCACAGGACACGGAAAACATCTAAAGAAGAATAACTGGGGGACTACATATGGTGCCAGTAATCATGACACAATAATATGAGCTGGTGATATTACCTATACAAAAAAAAATAAAAAAAATAATAAAAAAATATTGGTGTGTGAAGTGTAATACCTAGTTAGAAAAACAGAATCAAATTCATCATTATAACCCCCCTCTGCATTACCCTGTTTATTATTTTTCAAGCAAGCACTTTGTTCTAATTCGTCCACTCTCTGGCGTGCTCCTTGTATAAGGGGTTTGGGATACCCTTTTTGTTTAAAACGATCCTCCAGGTTCTCTAGTTGTTGTAGGTATTTTTGTGTGGAAGAACAATTCCTTCGGATTCTTTTCATTTGACCTAATGGAATGTTCTTCTTCCATTATTTAAGATGGCAACTGTTAAAGTCGAGGTATCTGTTTGCATCCACCTCCTTAAAATAGTTGGCAGTATGCGAACAGCCATCCTGAATATAGATATTTAAATCCAGGAACTCACATTTTTTGGGGGACTGATGCAGCGCTGCCTTTGGATATCTCTGGCTCTGCCATAGCGCTTTTTTTGAGGGGGCGTGTCGGCTGCCCCTTCGTCTGGTGGTCAACACTAGTGTTGCTCGCAAATATT
This sequence comes from Hyla sarda, assembly GCF_029499605.1. Lineage (NCBI taxonomy): Eukaryota > Metazoa > Chordata > Amphibia > Anura > Hylidae > Hyla > Hyla sarda. The sequence goes on from NW_026607598.1 coordinate 392,964, forward strand.
CGCAATGCGCGAATTCGCGAATATTCGCCAATATAGCACTATATATTCGAAATTACGAATATTGTTTTTTTTTTTTTCACAATACACATCACAGTGATCATCCCTCTCTGCTTCCAGCTTGTGTGGTGTAAAGAAGGCTCTAATACTACTGTGTGAGACTGGCGTATGAATTTTCGCATATGGGAAAATTTGCTTATGCACATTTTCATTTATGCAAATTTTCGCATATGCAAAAATATTACGCGAATATTACGAATATGCGAATTTAGCGAATATATGACGAATATTTGTCCATATATACGCGAAATATCACGAATTCGAATATGGCCTATGCTGCTCAACACTAGTCAACACGCGCTATCTGGCCAGCGAGCCAGGGCCCCGTACAGGAGATCACGGGGCCCCCCAGCAGTCGGACACCCCACAATCTGAAATGTATCCCCTATCCTTGGGATAGGGGATGTTTTTCAACACTGCACTACTCCTTTAATGGCCTCCAAAATGAAGTTCCTCTGATGTATGGGCATCAAGGGATCTTCCACTAAAAAAGATCACACAGCTTCCACTCCTCTGTCATGTGGGATGTTACTATATAATGAAGCAATATCTAGCTTTGCCCACATATAGTCCTCTTCCCGTATGATATCTTTCAATAGGGTTAATAAACGCCCATTTATCTCTGAGGTATGCTGGTAAAGACACCGCACATTTCTGTAACTGATGGTCTATATATTCAGATAAACATCTGGCAACTATCGGGCGAACAGGTGTTTTTTTTTTCGGTCTTTATGTACATTAGGTAGAAAATAAAAATAAGGTACATTTGGTTTGGGGTTAAATATATATCATGTTTTTCCCTCTTAAAGGGGTACTACGCACCAAGACATCTTATCCCCTCTCCAAAGGACCCCCGTGATCTCGGTTGCGGCACCCTGTTGTCATCACTGCACAGAGAATACAGGGGCCAGCACATCGGCATAGCCATTGACTGTCCTGGCATGCTGGGAGTTTTGCTACAGCTGGAACTCTTTTTATTAGAAAAATATAAAACTTTTACAAAACACAAATACAATGCTTAATCAGCTGAAACATAAGGATGAAAAAGTAACAAATATAAACTCTTTGTTACAGAATAAAAGGACCTACCTAACCAACCAGCCCAGCTTAACTCAACTACCAAATAATGCCTGATACTACTAATTCTTACCTATTATCCTTCCAAACACACACACATACACACACACATTAATTACCAACAAAACATAAATATAGCTTTCCTTAATTAAGTTTTAACTGAAAACATCCGAATAGGAAACTTATCCCCACATACCATACACAAAATGCATTAAACAAAAATAAATAGGGCTAACTGCCATAAAAATAATAAGGAAATAAATAAAATAATTCCATCTTGGAAATACCATTAATTTTACACACAGACAACAACCAATACTCACAATACATATTAGATCATAACAACGAAAAAAATAAAAAAATAAAATAAAGTAAAAAAAAATAAAAAAAATTATAATAAAAAGAGGGCTTATTGCCATAACTAAAAATAATTCCAACTTGGAAATTTCATTTATTTATTTATTTTTTCCCCTTTCTCCTTTCCCTTCTCTTTAAACTATAGTAACACACACATGCATGGATACATTACCATAAGGGGGAAAAAATAAACACAATAATATCAACTAAAAGCTGGTCCGACTGCCTTTACCCAACAATGAGGTATAACACTATACAAAAATACATAAAACTATTTATACTTATGAAATACATGTAAACAAGAATAAAACCTAAAGAAAAATAACCTACACTATGAACTCTCCCATCACCCACACCACTCCCACTGGACATGGTCAGAGTTCGTGTATCACAGTGTTTTTTTATTTTTTTTTTACTGAAACAGTCATTGTCCATAAACTGACCCAAGTCAGACCCAAAGCATCACCCCCTCCCCCCAACAACCCCCACCCAACTTAAAATTAATCCCCCCCCCCACTATTATTAACTAACTCAACAATGTACTAATTCACTACAACCACAGAAATAATATGAAAAACAAAGTAATACAGTACTTCAAACCCCCACCAGGCCCAAGATTGGTTGCCTGCAAGCCCTTTACATTCAAATTACAGAAAACAAAACAAAAAGCTAGAGTGACATGCATAGCCCACCACCAGGAAGAAGGATGGCAATCCTGATAAAACTAAGTTTCAAAATGCTTACCCTATGAACCTTACTTCTAACCCTATCGCTATCCCTTCATAAAACTGACCCTATACTCACCCTAACATCTATATACTGTCCCTAACCAAAATTAAGGTACATCAAAAGAAAACCCTCTCCACAGGAGAGAAGCCCTACTGGTACCAAGACTGCCATACTCCAAAGACCTGATCTTCCCGAGGTCACCAGTGATGTTCCTACATACCTCCACCTCGGAGAGGACTTTCTGTTGGGTCGATACTAAGCACCGTGCATTCCACGTGTAGTACCTAACCACTAAGCTAACTAAGAATAAAGTGCCCCGATCACGGCCACCCAGGTTCCTGAATGCCCCATAAGCCCACTCCGGATAGGAAAGGCCGGCAAGTTGACTCCAGCCGATGGAAGCACCCACCCTGTTGTAAACCCCTATATTAAAGGGACAATGAAGCAGGAAGTGGTCCATGCTTTCCAGCGTGTCCCCGTACTCTTCTCGGGGACATCCCCGGTCATCAGAGTTCCTGTACTTCAGGTTGTCCCTCACATATAGCTTCCCCTGAAAGTAGCGCCAGGCCAAGTCCCAAAACTTCTGGGGGATCCTTTTCATATTTAAAAGATGCAATCCCACCGTCAGATCCCGACCTGGGCAGTCCCTGAGCGCCAGAGGCTTCTGGAAGTGGGTCAACAGAACCCGTTTGTCAAGGAACTGCCTTGACTGGGTCCTGATCTCCCACACTCCCAGACCCCACCGACGTATCGCCTTCAGAGTCGGGGTAGCGTAAGCCGGAAGATATCCATGTGGTGTACGGAGGTCCTTCACTTGCCCTCCTGTCTCCCATTCCTGGAAGAAAGGCCGAAACCATTCCCTGCAGGAGAGTACCCACGGAGGAGCCCTCTCTGACCAGAGGTTTGCAATGTTGGCTTTCAAGAAGGTGTTCGTTAAGAACACCACAGGGTTTACCATAGATAAACCCCCTAGTCTCCTCGTGCGGTACGTAACCTCCCTCTTGACTAGGTTCAACCTGTTCCCCCATAACAGTTGGAAAAACAGGCTGTAGACCCTAGTGTAGTAAGCCTCTGGTAAAATACATACGCTGCCCAGATAGATAAACAAGGGGAGCAGGTACGATTTGATCAGGTGTACCCTTTCCCTGAGGGTCATAGACCAACCCTTCCACTGGTCCACCCTCTGAGTGGCATCCTGGAGCTTACCATCCCAGTTTTTGGTGGGATAATCATCCTGGCCGAATGTGATGCCCAAAACTTTTGCTGAGTCTTGGGGCCCTGGAAGGGTGTCCGGGAGATCAAACGTGGGGTCTCCCCCTCCCAGCCAGAGACTCTCACACTTATCCTGGTTGATCTTAGACCCGGATGCCTCCGAGTAGCGGTCCACTTCCGACATCACCACATCGGCCTCCTCTCTCGAGGAGAGGAAAATGGTGACATCATCAGCGTATGCCACCACTCTCTGGGCGACACCCGGCTCCGCCAGAATCATCCTGACTCCCGCCAATGGTCCGCAACTCACCCTCCTAAGGAAGGGATCGATCGCAAATACATATAAGAGCGGGCTCAAAGGACAACCCTGACGGACTCCAGACCCCACCTCAAAGAGCGGCCAGACCACCCGTTCACCAGCGGGAAACTCTCTGCCCCTGCATACAAGATCTTAAGCCAATTAACAAAAGTACACGGTAAGCCATATCTCAGGAGGACGGACCAGAGGTAGTCATGGTTCACTCGATCAAATGCTTTGGCCTGATCCAAGGAAAAGTAAGTACCCCTTCCAGAGACCCGCACTACTCCGCTCCACTGCCTCCCTGACACTGAGGACAGCACTTAAGGTGCTTCGGCCTGGAACAGAGCAGTGCTGAGCCCCCGAAAGGAGCCGGGGTGCAAACTTCACCAGCCGATTAAACAGTATCTTGGCCAGAAGCTTCCTGTCTGTAGGTGCGAGTAGAAGGATCTGACGACCTCCAGGATCCCTGATCTGGACCGATTCAGAGATCCCGTACTATCAATCAGTCCTGAGACTACTTTACTACTCACTGACATCTTGCAGTTCCTGTAAGGGTCGGGCGAGCGGTACTTCCCGTAATCCCTCTCAAAAACCAAAGATGCTTGCCTATCGTACTGACACCTCATCAGCAAGGACTTCACTCTGGAGATATCCTCTCGGCTACCTCCAGTCGAGACGAGAAGCTCGAGTTTCCTCCTCAGTCCCTGATACAGGCGATACCTGTTTAGGGACCTGAGGCTCGAGAGCTGGCGGAAGAACCCCGCAACCTGCTTCTTGAATATCTCCCACCACTCAGACTTACTACTACAAAAGTCCAGTAAAGGTACCTGACTTTGAAGAAAATCCTCAAAGGACTGTCTTATCTCTGTTTCCTCCAGGAGGGACAAATTCAGCTTCCAATAACCTTTTCCCATCCGGGGGGTCTCTGAAACATTCAGGGAAAACAAAATCATACAGTGGTCGGAGAACTCCACCTCAACCACGGACACTGCGGAAGAGACGGCTTCCTCCTTTAAATAAAACCTGTCTATCCTAGACCTGCTGCTACCTCGATGAAAGGTGAAACCCGCGTGGCCTGAGGGGCTCCGGATGTGGGCATCCTCTAGGCGAGCTTCACTGACTATATTACTAAGGGCCACACAGTCATAAGCCAGCCGATCATTGGAACCTCTCCTATCTTGGGACCTCGTGACATTATTGAAGTCCCCTCCAAAGATCACTTGCCGGCTAGTAAAAAGAAAGGGTTTAATCCTCATAAAGAGATCCTTACGGCCCCACTTTGTTTGTGGGGTGTAGATGTTAATGAGCCGGAGCTCTTGTCCCTTCATGAAGACATCTAAGATCAGGCACCTCCCCATTTCTAACTCAATGACCCGTCTGCATTCGACCGGAGCGGTAAAAAGGACCGCCACCCCACTATACGGCTCAGCCACAAGAGACCAGTGGGAGGGGCCGCGCCTCCACTCTCTTCTGGCTTTCACCAGAGAGGCTAGATCTGACAACCTGGTCTCCTGTAAAAAGAAAATGTCGGCTTCAACACGGCCGAGAAAATCAAAGGCTGCGAATCTAGCCGTATCAGACTTTATACTGGCACAATTAATAGATGCCAGCGTCAATGGGGTGAGTGCTGCCATCCTGGGTAATTGAGTTAGACGGCCTTACCCATTATTTTTTCTTGCCCTTCTTCTTCACCGCCTCATCCCCTGAAGAAGAAGGAGCATTCTTACTTTCTTTAGATCTCTTTTTTGACTCAGACTGATCCATCTGGCTCCCATCTCCATCTGGCCCTGAGTTAGCCCTGCCCTCCGAGGAAGATGCCTCAACAGGACAGGACCCAGTTCCCCCTGGAGGCTCCAATCCCTCAGGCACCCCATCCTCGCCACCCCCCTCCAATGAGGGGGAGGAGATGGTATCAAGGACAAGGTACCTGTTCGATAGGTCAATCAGAAGGGGGGCAGGTAAGCTTCCTTTTAGGACCTGGCCTTTAGCACCTGAAATAGAGGACTGAGACTTCCCCTTTACAACTTTTTTGCCCTTGTCTTTTTTCGGCCTTTCCCTCCCCTCCTCATCCACACTTTTATAGTGGGAGGAATCAGAAAAGATCAGCCTCTTTGCCTTCCTCTTCGCGAATCCTCCTAATCTCCTCATCCAACACACCATCCCCCAGGGTCTCAGCAACATCTGGGCTAGTGACAGGAGCAGGGCCAGGAGCTACCCCCGCCACCTGAGAACTCTCCAGCTCCCTGCTCCTTCTGCGGTTTTCCTCTCGCCTTAGTTTGGCAGGCCCCTTCTTGCTCTTCATTAACCCTTTTGCTCCTTCACCCATGCCCGTACCCTCCCCAGCCGGGGCAACCCTAAAGCTCTCCCCAGCTGGAGCGGCCACCAAACGGGAAAAGGCGCTGGGGCAACGCTTGAAAGGGTGTCCTAGGACAACACACAGATGACACCGGATCTGCCCACAGGATGCAGCCAAATGACCAGCCCCACCACAAAAAGCGCAAACTTGCACAGTGCAGGCTGCGCTAAAATGGGTAGGACTACCACACCTGTGGCAGACTTTAGGCTGCCCCTGGTAGAAGACTTGGATTCTGTCACGTCCGAGTAAGGCTGCCGATGGGATGTGGGCAACTGTGCTCCCTGAACGCCTAAGTTTGACGGAAAACGTCCAGGCCCCAGACCAGATCCCGTGCTCATCAAGATTTTTCTTGGGCATGTCCGTCACATCCCCATAACGACCGAGCCAGGTCATGATGTCGTAGCAAGACAGCGACTCGTTACGGGTCAAAACGGTCACTCTCTTGGTTTGGTTCTGCCGGGATATCGCTTTTACAGCGAAATCCCGCCAGCCGGGCTCGTTCTTCACCATCTCGTAATTCGACCAGAAAAGTTCAAGACCCTCTGGCCGAACAAAGCTGATGTCGAACTCAGAAGAACCATAGGGGTGAATCAGGGCAAAGATGTCACTCGCCCTGAACTCCATCTGAAGGAGGAGCTCAACCACCCTTGCCCGGGGCGGGCACGCTGTCACGATGCCGGCTGGCAGGTAGTGGATCCTCTGTGCCAGAGAGGGATTGGCGTGGACCGTGCTAGTGGATCGGTTCTAAGTCACTACTGGTTTTCACCAGAGCCCGCCGCAAAGCGGGATGGTCTTGCTGCGGCGGTAGTGACCAGGTCGTATCCACTAGCAACGGCTCAACCTCTCTGACTGCTGAAGATAGGCGCGGTACAAGGGAGTAGACAGAAGCAAGGTCGGACGTAGCAGAAGGTCGGGGCAGGCAGCAAGGATCGTAGTCAGGGGCAACGGCAGGAGGTCTGGAACACAGGCTAGGAACACACAAGGAAACGCTTTCACTGGCACAATGGCAACAAGATCCGGCGAGGGAGTGCAGGGGAAGTGAGGTATAAATAAGGAGTGCACAGGTGAACACACTAATTAGAACCACTGCGCCAATCAGCGGCGAAGTGGCCCTTTAAATCGCAAAGACCCGGCGCGCGCGCGCCCTAGGGAGCGGGGCCGCGCGCGCCGGGACAGGACCGACGGAGAGCGAGTCAGGTACGGGAGCCGGGGTGCGCATCGCGAGCGGGCGCCACCCGCATCGCGAATCGCATCCCGGCTGGAGGCGGTATCGCAGCGCCCCGGGTCAGTGGATCTGACCGGAGCGCTGCAGTGACGAGAGTGTAGCGAGCGCTCCGGGGAGGAGCGGGGACCCGGAGCGCTCGGCGTAACAGTACCCCCCCCCTTGGGTCTCCCCCTCTTCTTAGAGCCTGAGAACCTGAGGACCAGACTTTTGTCTAGAATATTGTCCTCAGGTTCCCAGGATCTCTCTTCTGGACCACAACCCTCCCAATCAACTAAAAAAAAAGTTTTCCCTCTGACCTTCTTGGATGCCAGAATCTCTTTGACGGAGAAGATGTCCGAGGAGCCGGAAACAGGAGTGGGGGAAACAAGTTTGGGAGAGAAACGGTTGATGATAAGTGGTTTAAGAAGAGAAACGTGAAAGGCATTAGGGATACGAAGAGAAGGAGGAAGAAGAAGTTTGTAAGAGACAGGATTAATCTGGCACAAAATTTTGAAAGGACCAAGATAGCGTGGTCCCAACTTGTAGCTAGGGACACGGAAGCGGACATATTTAGCGGAGAGCCATACCTTGTCTCCAGGAGAAAAAATGGGAGGAGCTCTTCTTTTCTTATCAGCAAACTTCTTCATGCGTGATGAAGCCTGTAAGAGAGAATTTTGGGTCTCTCTCCATATGGTGGAAAGATCACGAGAAATTTCATCCACAGCGGGCAGACCAGAGGGCAAGGGGGTAGGGAGGGGAGGAAGAGGGTGACGGCCGTACAGCACGAAAAATGGGGATTTGGAGGAAGATTCAGAGACTCTGAAGTTATACGAGAATTCGGCCCATGGTAGAAGATCTGCCCAATCATCCTGGCGGGAGGAAACAAAATGTCGTAAATAATCACCCAAGACCTGGTTAATTCTTTCTACTTGTCCATTGGATTGAGGATGATATGCAGAAGAAAAGTTTAATTTAATCTTGAGTTGTTTACAGAGAGCCCTCCAGAATTTTGACACGAATTGGGCGCCTCTATCCGAGACGATCTGCGTGGGCAACCCGTGAAGACGAAAAATGTGTACAAAAAATTGTTTAGCCAACTGAGGCGCTGAAGGAAGACCAGGAAGAGGGATGAAATGTGCCATTTTGGAGAATCGATCAACGACCACCCAAACAACAGTGTTGCCACGGGATGGGGGTAAGTCTGTAATAAAATCCATACCAATCAGAGACCAAGGCTGTTCGGGGACAGGCAGAGGATGAAGAAAACCAGCGTGCTTCTGGCGAGGAGTCTTATCCCGGGCACAGACAGTGCAGGCTCGCACAAAGTCCACGACATCCGTCTCCAGAGTCGGCCACCAATAGAAGCGAGAGATGAGTTGCACAGATTTCTTGATGCCTGCATGACCTGCGAGATGGGAGGAGTGACCCCATTTGAGGATTCCGAGGCGTTGGCGTGGAGAGACGAAGGTCTTTCCTGGAGGAGTTTGCCTGATGGAGGCTGGAGAAGTGGAAATCAGGCAGTCAGGAGGAATGATGTGTTGCGGAGAGAGTTCAACTTCCGAAGCATCCGAGGAACGAGAGAGAGCATCGGCCCTAATGTTCTTATCGGCAGGCCGAAAGTGAATTTCAAAATTAAATCGGGCAAAGAACAGAGACCACCTGGCCTGGCGAGGATTCAGCCGTTGGGCAGACTGGAGATAGGAGAGGTTCTTGTGATCGGTGTAAATAATAACTGGAAATCTTGATCCCTCCAGCAGATGCCTCCATTCCTCAAGTGCTAATTTAATGGCTAGAAGCTCTCGATCCCCGATGGAGTAGTTCCTCTCCGCCGGAGAGAAGGTCCTAGAAAAAAAACCACAAGTAACAGCATGCCCGGAAGAATTTTTTTGTAGAAGGACCGCTCCAGCTCCTACAGAGGAGGCATCAACCTCCAATAGGAAGGGTTTAGATGGGTCAGGTCTGGAGAGCACGGGAGCCGAAGAAAAGGCAGACTTGAGCCGTTTAAAGGCGTCTTCCGCTTGAGGAGGCCAAGACTTGGGATTGGCATTTTTTTTGGTTAAAGCCACGATAGGAGCCACACCGGTAGAAAAATGTGGAATAAATTGCCTGTAATAATTGGCGAACCCCAAAAAACGTTGGATAGCACGGAGTCCGGAGGGGCGTGGCCAATCTAAGACGGCAGAGAGTTTGTCTGGATCCATTTGTAGTCCCTGGCCAGAGACCAAGTATCCTAGGAAAGGAAGAGATTGGCATTCAAACAGACATTTCTCTATCTTGGCATAAAGTTGATTGTCACGAAGTCTCTGAAGAACCATACGGACATGCTGGCGGTGTTCTTCTAGATTGGCAGAAAAAATCAGGATATCGTCCAGATATACAACAACACAGGAGTATAAGAGATCACGAAAAATTTCATTAACAAAGTCTTGGAAGACGGCAGGGGCGTTGCACAGGCCAAAGGGCATGACCAGATACTCAAAGTGTCCATCTCTAGTGTTAAATGCCGTTTTCCATTCATCCCCCTCTCTGATGCGGATGAGATTATAAGCACCTCTTAAGTCCAGTTTGGTAAAAATGTGGGCACCTTGGAGGCGATCAAAGAGTTCAGAGATGAGGGGTAGGGGGTAGCGGTTCTTTACCATGATTTTATTAAGACCGCGGTAGTCAATGCAAGGACGTAGAGAGCCATCTTTTTTGGACACAAAGAAAAATCCGGCTCCGGCAGGAGAGGAGGATTTACGGATAAAGCCCTTTTTTAAATTTTCCTGGATGTACTCAGACATAGCAAGAGTCTCTGGGGCGGACAGAGGATAAATTCTGCCCCGGGGTGGAGTAGTGCCCGGGAGGAGGTCAATAGGACAATCATAAGGCCTGTGAGGAGGTAGAGTCTCAGCTTGTTTTTTGCAAAAAACATCCGCAAAGTCCATATAGGCCTTAGGGAGACCGGTTACAGGGGGAACCACAGAGTCACGGCAAGGGGTACTGGGAACCGGTTTTAGGCAGTCCTTGAAACAAGAGGGCCCCCAACTCTTGATCTCCCCAGTGGACCAATCCAGGGTTGGGGAATGGAGTTGAAGCCAGGGTAGTCCAAGGAGAATTTCGGAAGTGCAATTGGGGAGGACCAAAAATTCAATCTTCTCGTGATGAGGTCCGATGCACATTAGAAGGGGCTCCGTGCGGAAACGTATGGTACAGTCCAATCTTTCATTGTTTACACAATTGATGTAGAGGGGTCTGGCGACACTGGTCACCGGGATGTTGAACCTGTTGACGAGAGAGGCCAAAATAAAATTTCCTGCAGATCCGGAATCCAAGAAGGCCATAGTAGAGAAGGAGAAGGCAGAGGCAGATATCCGCACAGGCACAGTAAGACGTGGAGAAGCAGAGTAGACATCAAGGACTGTCTCACCTTTGTGCGGAGTCAGCGTACGTCTTTCCAGGCGGGGAGGACGGATAGGACAATCCTTCAGGAAGTGTTCGGTACTGGCACAGTACAGGCAGAGATTCTCCATGCGGCGTCGTGTCCTCTCTTGAGGTGTCAGGCGAGACCGGTCGACCTGCATAGCCTCCACGGCGGGAGGCACAGGAACGGATTGCAGGGGACCAGAGGAGAGAGGAGCCGGGGAGAAAAAACGCCTCGTGCGAACAAAGTCCATATCCTGGCGGAGCTCCTGACGCCTTTCGGAAAAACGCATGTCAATGCGAGTGGCTAGATGAATGAGTTCATGTAGGTTAGCAGGGATTTCTCGTGCGGCCAGAACATCTTTAATGTTGCTGGATAGGCCTTTTTTAAAGGTCGCGCAGAGGGCCTCATTATTCCAGGATAATTCTGAAGCAATAGTACGGAATTGTACGGCGTACTCGCCAACGGAAGAATTACCCTGGACCAGGTTCAACAGGGCAGTCTCAGCAGAAGAGGCTCGGGCAGGTTCCTCAAAGACACTTCGAATTTCCGAGAAGAAGGAGTGTATAGAGGCAGTGACGGGGTCATTGCGGTCCCAGAGCGGTGTGGCCCATGACAGAGCTTTTCCAGACAGAAGGCTGACTACGAAAGCCACCTTAGACCTTTCAGTAGGAAACTGGTCCGACATCATCTCCAAGTGCAGGGAACATTGGGAAAGAAAGCCACGGCAGAATTTAGAGTCCCCATCAAATTTATCCGGCAAGGATAGTCGTAGACCAGAAGCGGCCACTCGCTGCGGAGGAGGTGCAGGAGCTGGCGGAGGAGATGATTGCTGAAGCTGTGGTAGTAGCTGCTGTAGCATCACGGTCAGTTGAGACAGCTGTTGGCCTTGTTGCGCTATCTGTTGTGACTGCTGGGCGACCACCGTGGTGAGGTCGGCGACAACTGGCAGAGGAACTTCAGCGGGATCCATGGCCGGATCTACTGTCACGATGCCGGCTGGCAGGTAGTGGATCCTCTGTGCCAGAGAGGGATTGGCGTGGACCGTGCTAGTGGATCGGTTCTAAGTCACTACTGGTTTTCACCAGAGCCCGCCGCAAAGCGGGATGGTCTTGCTGCGGCGGTAGTGACCAGGTCGTATCCACTAGCAACGGCTCAACCTCTCTGACTGCTGAAGATAGGCGCGGTACAAGGGAGTAGACAGAAGCAAGGTCGGACGTAGCAGAAGGTCGGGGCAGGCAGCAAGGATCGTAGTCAGGGGCAACGGCAGGAGGTCTGGAACACAGGCTAGGAACACACAAGGAAACGCTTTCACTGGCACAATGGCAACAAGATCCGGCGAGGGAGTGCAGGGGAAGTGAGGTATAAATAAGGAGTGCACAGGTGAACACACTAATTAGAACCACTGCGCCAATCAGCGGCGAAGTGGCCCTTTAAATCGCAAAGACCCGGCGCGCGCGCGCCCTAGGGAGCGGGGCCGCGCGCGCCGGGACAGGACCGACGGAGAGCGAGTCAGGTACGGGAGCCGGGGTGCGCATCGCGAGCGGGCGCCACCCGCATCGCGAATCGCATCCCGGCTGGAGGCGGTATCGCAGCGCCCCGGGTCAGTGGATCTGACCGGAGCGCTGCAGTGACGAGAGTGTAGCGAGCGCTCCGGGGAGGAGCGGGGACCCAGAGCGCTCGGCGTAACACACGCATCTTTACCCCTCCAAATCAGACGGGCCACATTCCTACGGTTACTATCCTGCCCGGGAGTCGGGAGGGACCACATCACCTCCCCATTCTGTTCTTGGAAGGCACCCAGACCATGCCTCTCTATCCAAAAAGACAGGTCAACCGAACCCCTCCCTTCTACCTCAATTGACCTATCACCCTTACGCAGAGCCTCCAGGAGGCGCCGCTGCAAGTGACCCCCAGAACCAGATGGAGACGGAGACCCTCTTGATTCCCCGGCAGCGACGCTGGCATAGCTTCTAGCAGTCGCCACCAGGGGGGCAGCCGAACCAGCCCCTACTTCCTCAGTACTCTTTACTGATCCAGTGACATCCCTTTGCCTGCCACCAGCACTCTTCTCTTGCACACCGATAGCATCCCTCTCTTGTACACCTCTAGCACCCCTCTCTCGCACACCGCTAGCACCCCTCTCTCGCACACCGCTAGCACCCCTCTCTCGCACACCGCTAGCACCCCTCTCTTGCACACCGCTAGCACCCCTCTCTTGCACACCGCTAGCACCCCTCTCTTGCACACCGCTAGCACCCCTCTCTAGTACACCTCTAATGCCCCACTCTTGCACACTGCTAACATTTTCATGCAACATACCATCACCAAAATTTTCACTCTCTTTTGCACTCTTCCCTTTCACACTATTATCCTGGCTAAACTTTCCTGAGCTGGCCGGGTTATTTGCGTATGCCACGGGGGTTTGTGCTGCTGGTCCCGCCCCCGATGACCGCTTTTTCGGTTCTGGCGATGTTACTTCCAGTTCCAGTGATGACACTTCCTTCAACGCCGATGATGTTCCCAGTGAGAACTGCTTCACACTGGGTGGGATCTGTCCCTCCGGACGCACCCCCACCCCTCCTACAGCAGCCGACGTGGAGGGATTCCCCACAGCGTCAGTGCAACCTTCAGGAGCCACCTTACCCGACCGCCCGGGCTTTTCTACCAATCCAGACGCATGGACACTCCCCCCCCCTCACAGAGGAGTGCCCTGCTACGCCCAGATCGCTCGGGGGACCGCCCCCCGAGCAGACAGCAACATCACCAAGCTCCGGCACTAGGACACGCCCCCTGCCCACCTGGGGTGGTCCTGCAGCATCGGAGTCGCCCACCTTAAGCCTGTCCTGCCCTTCCCTCCCGACTGGACAGGCGGCTCCTTGGCGTCTGCAGCCATCTTAGAAACCTTATCCACCATGTACCCCCCATTCTGGCCCCGCTTTACAGCAAAAGCGGGGTCGGGCAGACTGGGGGGCCCACCAGCCTGAACCACCTTTTCAGATGGCCCAGACTGCTGGAGAGAAGAATAAACAAGTCTGGTGACCTCTCCTTTTTTCCTTTTATTTCTCCTCTTCCTCTTGCCCTTCACCTCAGTATCTGGGCCTAAGTCATTTCCAAATGATAAGTTCTCAAAATGGGTAGGTGACTCTTGGAGCACAATCGCCTTCAGCAATCCACCACCAATTAACCCATTGCTGCTGCCGCTGTCGTCACTGCTGTCATCTGACGTTACAGGCAGGGCTACCTGAGCAGGATTTATGTATGAACTCTGGGTTGTGTCCTCCTCCATTTCACTCTCCTCTGCACCACCATCTTGCTTCTCTTTAGCACCTTCCTCAGCACTGTCCTCTCTTTCTCCACCACCATCTTCCTCCACACTGTCCTCCTCAGCACTGTTCTCTCTTTCTCCTCCACCATCCACCTCCACACCATCCTCCTCTGCACTGCTTTCGCTGTGACTGACCTCCTCCTCTCTTTCTGGGTTCTGCTGGCCTCTGAACCGACTTTCATTGCAGAGTTTTTCTCTGAAGATACCAGCCCCTTCCATGATCTCCATCCTCACCCTTTCTACCTCCTCAACCTCTTTTTTCAGGGTGCGCACTTTAGCCGAATACACTGGCCTTCGATTTTTTGAGGTGTAATCAGCCTGGTAACGGGCAAATTTTAAGTCCTCTCTTAGCCCACGAAGCATTTTGCCAAGACACTCATACTCCGCCATTTTTGCTTGGATTCGGGACCCAAAAGTGGCCAAAGACTCCCTGGGACCCAATGCCCCCCATTGCTGGGGTTCAGAGGTACCTTGCCTCCCCATGTTTCTCCTCAACTCCTCACCTTCATGCAGGTCTTTACCTGCAGCCTTGCTTGTAGCCTTCCTTGCAGCCTTGCGGCTTCCAGATATGGACGGTGGAGTTGGTTCTGCATTTCTGCGGATCCTGGAGGATCTCCGTACCCCATCCTGGGAGTTGGCCGTTGCAATGTCACCTCCACCTCCCGCCGGCCTGGTAAGGGAGATGGGGACGTTGGGGTTCATGCAGGGAAACCCTTCCCCGAAGGCTGCCACAAACCTGGGGGGGGGGGGGGGGGGGGAGGGCTGGTGAAAATCCTGCTGCTCTCTGGTTCTCTGGTTCTCCTGGAGCTGACGATCACACAACCACACCCTGAACAGGAAGTAGTGCAACAGCTGGAGACACCCTATTTGGAAAGCACTGCTGTAGGGTAATTTGGTGGTGGATGCAAATCCCTAATTTAGGCCTCAAATGCACATGGTGCTCTTTCACTTTGGAGCCCTCTCATATTTCAAGGCAACAGTTTTTGGTTACAAATTTTTTTTCTCTTCTTTTACCCCTTAAGAAAAGGTAAATTTTGGGTCTACACCAGCATGTTAGTGTAAACAGAGTGTACCATATACATTTGAGGCCTAAATTGGTGATTTGCACAGGGGTGGCTGGTAGTTACAGCAGTTCTGACATAAACATAAAAAACACCCATATGTGACCCCCATTTAGAAAACTACACCCCTCACGTAAAGTAACAAGGGGTATAGTGAGCCTTAACATCCCACAGGTGTTTGACAAATTTTTGTTAAAGTTGGAGGTGAAAATAAAAAAATGTATATTTTTTTCCCTAAAATGCTATTGTTACCCCAATTTTATCATTTTCACAAGGGGTAATAGGAAAAAAAGCCCAGCAAAATTTGTAACCCCATCTCTTCTGAGTCAGAAAATACCCCACATGTGGATGTAAAGTGCTCTGCGGGTGAACTACAGGGCTCAGAAGAGAAGGAGCACCATTGGGCTTTTGGAGAGAGAATCTGGCTGAAATTGAAGGCCATGTGCGTTTAGGCCTCCATGGTGCCAGAACAGTGAACCCCCCCCCCCCACACACACACACACACACACACATGTGACCCCATTTTGGAAACTACACCCCTAATAAGAAGTGCAGTGAGCATTTACATCTCACAGGTGTCTGATAGATTTTTTTGAGCAGTGGTCTGCCAAAAGAAAAATGAAAATTTTTCATTTGCACAGCCCACTGTTCCAAAGATCTGTCAAATGCCAGTGGGGTTTAACCCCTTAAGGAACCAGCCCATTTTCACCTTAAGGACCCAGCCATTTTTGCACATCTGACCATTGTCATTTTAAGCATTAATAACTCTGGGATACTTTTACTTTTCATTCTGATTCTGACATCGTTTTTTCGTGACATATTCTACTTCATGTTAGTGGTAAATTTTTGTCGAGGCTTGCATCATTTCTTGGTGAAAAATTCCAAAATTTGATGAAAAAATTGAAAATTTAGCATTTTTCTAACTTTGAAGCTCTCTGCTTGTAACAAAAACAGACATTCCAAATAAATAATATATTGATTCACAGATACAATATGTCTACTTTATATTTTCATCATAAAGTTGACAGGTTTTAACTTTTAGAAGATATCAGAGGGCTTCAAAGTTCAGCAGCACTTTTCCAATTTTTCACAACATTTTCTAAATTGGAATTTTTCAGGGACCAGTTCAGTTTTGAAGTGGATTTGAAGGGCCTTCATATTAGAAATACCCCACAAATGACCACATTATAAAAACTGCACCCCTCAAAGTATCCAAAATGACATTTGGGTAAGTGTGTTAACCCTTTAGGTGTTTCACAGGAATAGCAGCAAAGTGAAGGAGGAAATTCAAAATCTCCATTTTTTTACACTCGCATGTTCTTGTAGACCCAGTTTTTGAATTTTTACAAGGGGTAATAGGAGAAAAAGCCCCCCAAAATTTGTAACCCAATTTCTCTAGAGTAAGGAAATACCTCATATGTGTATGTAAAGTGTTCGGCTGGTGCAGTAGAGGGCTCAGAAGGGAAGGAGCAACAATGGGATTTTGGAGAGTGAATTTTTGCTGAAATGGTTTTTGGGGGGCATGTCACATTTTGGAAGCCCCTATGGTGCCAGAAGAGCAGAAAACCCCCACATGGCATACCATTTTGGAAACTACACCCCTCAAGCCACGTACCAAGGGGTCCAGTGAGCCTTAACACCCCACAGGTCTTTTACGACTTTTCGTTAAATTTGGATGTGTAAATGAAAAAAAAAAAAAAAAAGTTTCACTTCCAGGCAGTGGAAGAGAGGTGGTTGTGGTTGTGATAAATATAAAGCAAATACACTATGTTGAGCTAGCGATTGTTTGTCTGTATACAAGAGTGTGAAGCATACAAGTGAGTGAGTATAAAAGTGAGGGGACTTAAAATTAAGGGACTTTAAATTCAGGAAGTTTAAATTGAAATATTTGATTTTTTTTTCTTTTCTGTTAATTTTTGCAATCCCCAAATCTAGTATGACCTCCATGTTGGAAAAGGCAGTCCAGTGTGCATCTTGCGCAATGTATGCAATCCTTGAACAACAGTTTGAGGGTGCATATTGTTGTGCGAGATGTGTGCGAGTTGCTCATTTAGAAGCCCAGATCCTGGATCTAGAGGAGCAACTGGCAACACTGAGATGCATTGACAACCCGCAGAGTAGTCTCCTGCTCACTGAGCAGGTACTCTCTGGGGTCGAGGTGGGGATGGATAGTGGGACGGAGGGGCAGGACAGTCAGGCAGTTAGCTGGGTTACAGTTAGAAAACGGGGTAGAGGGAAAAGTGTCAGGGAGGCTAGTCCTGAACTGGCACACCCCAACAAGTTTGCCCAGTTGGCAGATGAGGGGGATGTCATTTCAGAGCTAGCGGTACTGCAGCAGGACTCTGCCTCTGACCGCCAGGGGGGTGTCTGCTCCAGTAAGGAGGGAGGGAGGAGAGCAGGGCAGGCCAGACAGGTACTGGTAGTGGGGGACTCAATTATTAGGGGGACAGACAGGGTGATCTGTCACAAAGACCGGGATAGCCGAACAGTGTGTTGTCTTCCTGGCGCTCGAGTTCGGCACATCGCGGATCGGGTTGACAGGTTGCTGGGTGGGGCTGGAGAAGACCCAGCAGTCATGGTACATATTGGCACCAATGACAAAGTAAGAGGTAGATGGAGTGTCCTTAAAAATGATTTCAGGGACTTAGGCTGCAAGCTTAAGGCAAGGACCTCCAAGGTAGTATTTTCTGAAATATTACCTGTACCACGAGCCGTACCAGAGAGGCTGCGGGAGATAAGGGAGGTAAACAAGTGGCTCAGAAGCTGGTGTAGGAAGGAGGGGTTTGGGTTCATGGAGAACTGGGCAGACTTCGACTTTAAAGGAAACAGATTTCTGACTATAGCTAAAGACCATTATCTGTCCCAAATGGTGCAGGGCCTGACCAGAGGGGGCGCCCTACTAGACTTAATATTTACCAACGTACTGAAACTGGCAGAGTAATTAATGTGCAAGTAGATGGACACCGAGGAAATAGTGATCATAATGTAATACATTATAACTTGTTCTTCAATAAGGGAATCTCTCGAGGGGCCACAAAAACAATGAACTTTCGAAAAGCAAAGTTCGATCAACTCAGAGAAGCCCATAACAATATAAAATGGGATAATGTCCTCAAAAATAACAATACTGACACTAAATGGGAGACTTTTAAAAATATCTTAAATTTTCACTGTAAGATGTATATACTTTATAGGAATAAAAGGGTCAGAAATAAAAGTAAACCAATATGGATGAATAAAAATGTTAAGGGGGCAATAAATGACTAAAATAAAGCATTTCAGTTACTAAAACAGGACAGCAGTGAAGAAGCATTAAAAAGCTATAGAGAAAAATGTGAAATATGTAAAAAACAGATAAAAGACGCAAAAATAGAGACAGAAAGACTCATTGCCAAAGAGAGTATGACTAACACCAAAATGTTCTTTAATTATATAAATAGCAAAAAGGTCAAAAATGAAAGTGTTGGCCCTTTAAAAAATGATGAGGAAGAAATTATAAACGGGGATCAGGAAAAAGCAAATATACTAAAATTCTTCTCCACTGTATTCACTGAGGAAAATGAAATGCCAGGTGAAATACAGTGTGATAAGGTAAGCTCCCCAGTACAGGTCACCTGTCTAACCCAGGAAGAAGTACAGTGCCACCTACAAAAAATCTAAATAGACAAATCACCAGGTCCAGATGGCATTCACCCCCATGTTCTAAAGGAATTAAGTAATGTAATAGACAGACGCGGAGGTGTTGAGGGGCATGTGTGGAACTCCGCTACTCCTTGCTGGGATTTGAATAGACTGGCCCAGACCCTTTCTTGTGGATGGAGAGTGGAGCTGAGTAAAACGATCAGACTTTACATGTGATGAATATCTAACAGTGCAGAAGCCGGTGAAACCATTGATTAATACCCCGGCAATATTCTGAACAGAAGCAGCCTCTTGCACTGGCCCCATGTGGAATGGACAATATTGGATGCCTGACTCTCTGCCTGGTCACTCCTCCTAGCGATTTGGAGAAACCGGGACTCATGGACTAAATTGAACAACTTGGTCTTAGCAGAATTCCTCTCTCATGAAATTGGACCCCTCCCTGGACCCAATAAGATCAGTGACTCTGGGGGGTGATTGCACTGTCTACCAGGGGGAGCGTGAATACGCTAATGATTCCGTAGTTGCATATTAGTATGCTATATTTGGTGGTGGATATTTCTGGATCAGGGTGTGATACCCTAGGTTTTAAGCGCTCCCCAGAGCCATATGGGACTGTGAATTCTTACTTTTGTATGCTGTAAATAACGGGATTTAAATTCTCGAGTGGGAGGGGCCTATGGTGTATAAAGTTGCTAAGTTGGTCCGTGATATCCCCGTAGTGATACATACACCCCACAAATATAAAGTGAAGAGAAATAGTGGGTGAAATGGCCCCTAAGGTGAACCCCAGAAGATCAGGGGGTAGCTCGCCACAAAAAGATAAGGGGGCTATGGGTAAATTGGATAAAATATGGAAGTCTCCAGCTGTGGGTATAAAAACTAGAACCCAGAAGGATCTCTCCCCTAGTAAAACAGGCTCTAGGTACTCGGTCTTGGCGGTGGAAGAAACTGAGGAAGGGCAGTCTGTGCCCCCTGTGGGAACACAGATGTTGGAGGAGATCTTGGGAGGGGTGAAAAAATCTAATTGTGCAATTGAGGAGATAAATAAACAATTAGGTGTGGTATCTACCGAGGTATCTCTGATAAGACACGATATGACTAAAATGAGAGATAGGATTTCCAGACTGGAGGAAGAAGCCCCTAAAACAGAAAATAGGATTAAGGTTTTGGAGGAGGAGGTTAATGACTTGAAAAAGGAGAGGACATCTGTTAAAGATAAGCTCACTGACCTTGAGGATAGATCCAGACGTTGTAATATAAGGATGGTGGGGTTTCCTGATGGGATGGTGGGGTTTCCTGAGGGGGTGGAGGGGGGGGGGGGACTCTGCCATACAGTTTCTTAGTAGGTGGTTGAAGGAGGGGATAGGGGAAGGGCATCTTACTCCAATGTTTGGGATTGAACGAGCTCATCAGTGCCAAGGCGTATTCCCCCTCCGGGGGGTCCCCCTAGGACAATCCTAATTAAGTTATATACCTCCCAGGACAGGGATACTATCCTTAGGAGGGCAAGAGAGATGAGGGACCTACAGTATAATGGACAGAATATTTTTCTATATCCGGATTTCTCTTGGGAGACCCAGAGGAAAAGGGCATCCTTTCGGGAGATAAAAAGGCGGCTAAAGAACGCAGGGGTGCCCTTCTCTCTGCTGTTTCCAACGAGACTCCGGGTTGAGCATAAGGGAAAGGTAACAATATTTGGAACCCCACAAGAAGTCTCAGATTGGATGGATAAATAAGGCATCTAATATAAGGCACTACTGTGGCATTAGGGGTTGGAAGTATTAGTTGAGTAATAATGTTACGTCTCGGGGGGGAGGGGGGAGGGGTTGGGGGGTTCTCTGGGGTGTCACTAGGATAGGAGTGCATAGTAGAAGTACGGTGCATTATGGGGAGAGGGGGGGTGCGGGGGGGGGGGAAGGATAAGGGAAAGGAGGGAGGGATGGCACGGGATGATCAAAAGAGTGTTTTTTTTTTTTTTTCTCTCTCTCTTCTTCTTCTCTCTTTTCTTTTTTCTCTTAGGCAAATATATCTATGCTTAAATTATTAGCCTGGAACATACGAGGTATGTCAGATAGAATTAAAAAGTGTGCAGTCTTCGATTATATTCGGAGGTGCCTTCCTGCGATCATATGTTTAGTTGAGACCCATAGGTCAAGAGATGAGCAGATACTTCCAAGGAAGTGGGCCAAAGAAGAATACCACTCCAGACTCTCTTCCTACTCCATGGGAGTATCAGTATATGTTCACAGGAGGGTACCATTCGAGACTAAGAATGCAAAGGTAGATAAGTATGGTCGATATGTATTTCTTTATGGAATATGGGAAGATAGGGCAGTCATCTTGGCTTTTGTTTATATTCCTCCATCTTTTAGAGTGGATGTTCTGAGGGACCTCGTGAGCTATAGCGAAAGTAAGACACATTCGGCATTATGGATAGTTGGAGATTTGAACAATGTAATAGACCCTAGTATGGACAGATACAAATTAGGTAGGAATGTAGGGGGGAACGAAACAGCATTGGCGAGATACTGTGGAGAGATGAATTGGGTTGATGGGTGGCGGAAACTAAACCCAGGAGTAAGACAGTACTCATGTTTTAGTACCTCATATAACACCGCTTCCCGAATTGACTTATGCCTGTGTGATAAGAATGCAATGACCTGGACCAGCAGGGTGCAGTATAAAGCTAAAACCCTATCGGACCATTGCCCAGTGGTGGTGGAAATTGGAGGTAAGGTAATGGGTGGGAAAAGGTTGGGCTTTCGGCTCAACCCCCACTGGATTGAATTAGTGGGCGACCAGGACTGGTTTAGACAGGAAATAGAGGCATTCTGGGAGATTAATCATAAGTCCGCAAACCCTCAGGTGGTATGGGATACTATGAAGGCATACTTGAGGGGTCTATATATAGGGCGAATCAATAAAAAAAAAAAAAGGAATTCTCACAGGAAGAATCAGTAGTGAATAGTAAAGTGGCAACATTAGAAGCAGGGATAGAAGAGGATAGTGGGGGGAACAGCTGTTAGAACTGAAGGCAGCTCAAGAGGAATATAAAGAATATCTACTTAAAAAGGCACAAAATAAACTATTCTTCAGTGGGCAATTTAATTTCTTTGAGAAAGGGAAACCAAATAAGACACTGTCAAGATTACTTAAAAATCAAGGCGACGAACGTGGTATTATGGCTCTGAGGAGGGAGGATGACAGCATAACCACAGATAGAGAAGAAATAGCCCAAATGGTTGGCTCTTTTTTCTCCAATCTCTATATGGGCAGCTATATTAATAGGGCGGAGGTAGCGGAATTCTTGAGGGGAATTAATATTCCGAGTTTGACAGAGGATGTCAGGGACTCCCTGGATGACCCAATCTCCCTCCAGGAATTGGAGGAGGCATTGGCATCAATCCAAGGGAATACATCCCCTGGGTCTGACGGCATTCCTTTCTAGATATATAGAATATACTCAATCCTGCTGCTTCCAAAACTGCTGGGTATCATTAATGAATCCTGGAGGGGGGGGGGGGGTTCTCCCTAAATCTATGTGTGAGGCTAATATTAGACTCATTAGGAAAAAAGATAAGGATCCCTTGGATTTGGGCTCATATCTCCTTGCTTAATACAGATATAAAGATAATAGCGAAAGCACTGGCAAGGAGATTGGATAAAGTAGTGGAGGTAGTGGTGGGCGGTGACCAGGGAGGGTTTAGGTCAGGAAGAACGGTTCATGACAATATCCACCAGGTGTATGAAGCAATCCAGAGTGGATCCCGTGGCCCCCGCTCCATTCTGTCATTGGATGCTACTAAAGCTTTTGACAGGGTGGAGTGGGAATACCTCTGGGAAGTTTTGAAAAGGGTTAGGGTGGGCCCGAGGTTTTTGAGTTATATTCAGCTACTATACACTAACCCCGAGGCGAGTGTGGTGGTAGATGGAACCCCCTCCTACCCATTCAAACTAAGTAGAGGAACAAGGCAGGGCTGCCCCCTCTCACCCTTTTTATTTTTAATTTATATTGAACCCTTAGCGGCTTGGATAAGAGATAATGATGTTTATGAGGGATTTGGAGTAAATGGAGAGAAGAGTAAGATCTTGTTATTTGTAGATGATATCCTCCTTTTTGTAACTAACCCACAAGAAAAAATACATCGTATCATTAAGATGTTCGAGGCATTTGCCCCTCTATCTGGGTTGGACATAAATTGGAGTAAATCTACTATGCTCCCCCTGGATGAAGATATGGGGGAGACGGTGGGAAGACTATCCGTGTTAAAAAAAAATGAATGTCTCCATTATCTGGGAGTAAAAATAGCAGCCACGAATGATAGGTTTGTGATTAACAATATACTGCCCCTTTTGAATAGTTTAGCGAAGAGAGTAGAAGTATGGATTAAAATGCCCTTCTCTATGTCAGAAAGGATGGCGATAATAAAAATGGTGGTCCTCCCACAGATCCTTTTTTTTCTTGCTACCTCGCCAGTGTGGATCGGCAAATGCTGGTTCCGGAAGATAGAAGTGATACTGGGTAGATTGTTATGGGGAAGAAAAAGGGTTCGTCTGAAGTACAGATATTTTATGGCCCCTGGAGATAGGGGGGGATTGGATATGCCCAATTTCTTTGTTTATTACATGGCCGCGCAGTTGGTACGAATCGTGAATTGGAGAAATTTTAGATATCTGGAGAAGATTGTAGTAGATAAGGAGAAAGTGAACATATATGAGGTGTTGGAATGAGATGATTATGAGGAGAGTGGGTCAAATAACACGATGTTATTGTATAAATATAGGAAAGTATGGGAAAGATTAAAGGGAGAATTACATGTAGGAAATAGTTTTGGGTTCACACCCCTATGGGGTAACAATAAATTTAAAGAATTGGTGAAGTGTGAGTCAACTTTTTGGGATAGTAAGGGTATAAAACGACTGGAACAATTATTTGATAAAGGACAACTCTTTTCATTTGAGCACATAAAAAGGGGGTATGATATTAGTGATAACGATTGGCTGTACTATTGGCAAGTTAGTCATGCAGTCCATAACACGATAGATAAGGAGATATATGTAGCACAGAAACACAATTTCATAGAAGCACTAACTCAAATAGAGCACTTTAAAAAAAAAAAGGAATATCAATTTTGTATAAGAAATTAAATAAGATTATTGGAGTAAGGGGGATCGACAGAATTAAAGACAAATGGTCCGGAATAGTGGGTACTGTGTCTGAGGAAGATTGGGACATTATGGCCCAAAATATAAGCAAGGTTTCTCGTAATATGGAACATAAAATTACACAATTTAAGATATTACACAAGACCCACTATTCCGCGCTTCATTTACATAGGATAGGGGTGAGAATCACTTCACAGTGTGTTAAATGTGGTTTGGAAGAGGCGGACTATTTACATAGTTTTTGGTCGTGTGAGAAGATATCTGTTTTCTGGGAATCTGTAATAAAAGAGGTAGAAAGTAAAATCCCTGTGAAGGTACCTCGTACGATAGAGTTTATACTGCTGGGAGCTATTGGTAAGATGGGCAAATTTGATTAGACATACTCTTGGATGTAAACAAGTATGGATTTGGCTTCTATGGCTTTTGCTTTTCTTCCGATTGGTGATGTTGTTTTATCGGATTTGTACAATGTATTTTTGTAATTGTTTAATATTAAAATAAAAAAAATATAAAAAAAAAGTAATGTAATAGACAGACCGCAATTTTTAATATTCAGGGACTCTATAGTGACAGGGACTGTTCCCCAGGACTGGCGCATGGCAAATGTGGTGCCAATATTTAAGAAGGGGTCAAAAGGTGACCCCGGGAATTATAGACCTGTTAGTTTAACCTCGGTAAATTGTTTGAGGGTTTCCTAAGAGATGCTATTTTGGAATATCTTGATAAAAATAAATGTATGACCCTGTATCAGCATGGATTTATGAGGGATTGATCCTGTCAAACTAACCTGATCAGCTTTTATGAGGAGGTGAGCACAAGACTGGACCAGGGGCAATCGCTGGATGTCGTATATCTGGATTTTTCCAAAGCATTTGATACGGTTCCACATAAAAGGTTGGTGCATAAAATGAGAAGGTTTGGGCTGGGTGAGAATGTGCGCAAGTGGGTAAGTAACTGGCTCAATGATAGGAAACAGAGGGTGTTTATTAATGGTACTTATTCTGATTGGGTGACTGTTACTAGTGGGGTACCACAGGGGTCCGTCTTGGGTCCTGTCCTATTTAATATATTCATGAATGACCTTGCAGAGGGGTTGAATAGTAAAGTAGCAATCTTTGCAGATGACACCAAACTCTGTAAAGTGGTAAACACTATAGAGGACAGTGCACTGTTACAAATGGATCTGGATAGGTTGGAGGTTTGGGCTGGGAAGTGGCAGATGAGGTTCAACACTGATAAATGTAAGGTAATGCAAAAATCCGAGCTGGGATTATGTATTAAATGGAAGAACACTTAGGACGACTGACATGGAAAAGGACTTAGGAGCCTTAGGTAACAGTAAACTTAGCTGTAGTGACCAGTGTCGGGCAGCTGCTGCCAAGGCTAATAAAATCATGGGGTACATCAATAGGGGCATAGATGCCGACGACAAGGAAATAATGCTACCGCTGTACAAATCACTAGTCAGTCCTCACATAGAGTACTGTGTACAGTACTGAGCACCAGTGTACAAGAAAGATATAGTGGAGCTGGAGAGGGTTCAAATCCCACTAAGGACAACAATAAATAAAGACATTATTATTATTATTATAATAACGTCAGCAGAGAGCACTGTGCTCGTGATGTCATCAGAGAGCATTCCAAAAAGAAAATAATTTCCTCTGTAGTATTCAGCAGCTAATAAGTACAGGAAAGATTACGATTTTTTAATAGAAGTAATTTACAAATCTGTTTAACTTTCCGGAGCCAGTTGATTTAAAAGAAAAAAAAGGTTTTCACCGGAGTACCCCTTTAACCCCTTCATGACCCAGCCCATTTTCACCTTCAGGTCCTGGGCATTTTTTGAAAATCTGACCACTGTCACTTTAAACATTAATAACTCTGGAATGCTTTTACTTATCATTCTGATTCCGAGAACTGCTGTAACAATCAGCCACCCCTGTGCAAATCGCCTCAAATGTACATGGTGCACTCTCCCTTCTGAGCCTTGTTGTGCGCCCCCAGAGCACTTTGCGCCCACATATGGGGTATCTCCATACTCGGGAGAAATTGCATTACAAATTTAGAGGATCTTTTTTCCCCTTTTACCTCTTGTGAAAATGAAAAGTATAGGGCAACACCAGCATGTCAGAGTAAAAAAATTATTTTTTTACACTAACATGCTGGTGTAGACCCCAACTTCACCTTTTCATAAGGGGTTAAAGAAGAAAAAGCCCCCCAAAATTTGTAAGGCAATTTCTCCCGAGTACGGCAATACCCCATATGTGTCCCAAAACTGTTGCCCTGAAATACAACAGGGCTCCAAAGTGAGAGAGCGCCATGCGCATTTGAGGCCTGAATTAGGGATTTGCATAGGGGTGGACATAGGGGTATTCTATGCCAATGATTCCCAAACAGGGTGCCTCCAGCTGTTGCAAAACTCCCAGCATGCCTGGACAGTCAATGGCTGTCCGGCAATACTGGGAGTTATTATTTTGCAACAGCTGGAGGCTCCGTTTTGGAAACAGTAGCGTACCAGACGTTTTTCATTTTTTTGGGGGAGGGGGGCTGTGTAGGGATAATGTGTATATGTAGTGTTTTTTACTTTTTATTTTAGGTTAGTGTTAGTGTAGTGTTTTTAGGGTACAGTCACATGGGCAGAGGTTCACAGCAAGTTTGCCGCTGGGAGTTTGAGCTGCAGCGCAAATTTTGCGCCATCTCAAACTTGCAGCACTCACTGTAAACCTCCGCCCATGTGAGTGTACCCTGTACATTCACATTGGGGGGAGGGGGCAAACATCCAGCTGTTGCAAACTCCGAGCATGCCCTTTGGCTGTCCGTGCATGCTGGGAGTTGTAGTTTTGCAACAGCTGGAGGCACACTGGTTTGGAAACACTAAGTTAAGTAATAAACTTTCAAGTGTTTTGCAACCAAACTTAGCGTTTCCAAACCAGTGTGCCTCCAGCTGTTGAAAAACTACAACTCCCAGCATGCATGGTCTGTCAGTGCATGCTGGGAGTTATAGTTTTGCAACAATTGAAACAGCTGGAGGCACTGAGGTAGCAAACGGACAATGTTTCCCAACTAGTGTGCCTCCAGTTGTTGCAAAACTACAACTCCCAGCATGCCCAGACTGCCCAAGCATGCTGGAAGTTGTAGTTCGGCAATATCTGAAGGATCAGATGTTGCCGAACTACAACTTCCAGCATGCTTGGGCAGTCTGGGCATGCTGGGAGTTGTAGTTTTGCAATATCTGGAGGTCCACAGTTTGGAGACCACTGTATAATGGTCTCCAATCTATGCTCTTCCAGATGTTAGAGAACTACAACTCCCAGCATGCCTGAACAGACTGAGCATGCTGGGAGTTGTAGTTTTGCAACATCTGGAACAGCACAGATTGGAGACCATTATACAGTGGTCTCCAAACTGTGGACCTCCAGATGTTACAAAACTACAACTCCCAGCATGCCCAGAAAGCCAAAGGCTGTCTGGGCATGCTGGGAGTTGCCGTTTTGAAACTCCCAGAGGCAGCAGTGAGATCGCTTTACGGCGATCTCACTGCTGCCAATGAAGATGCCGCACTGCTGCCGGAAACTCACCTCCGGGACGCAGCGCCGCCGGGACCGCCTGGAGGACGTCGCTCGCAACGGGACCACTCGGGACACCGCATGGTCGGGTAAGTGATGCCGGGGGATGGGTAAGGGACACTTAGCAGAGCGGTGTGTGTCCCGATCCCCGTGATCGGGACTTACACACCGCGCTGCTAAATATTCTGATAGCGAAACGCTGCTATTAGCTAGTCAGAGTTGACCAGCTGATAGCAGCGATCGCTGGGGGGGGGGGGGGGGGGATGAAACCCCCCGTGGTCGCATGGTAAGATGGCTGGCTATCAGTGATAGCCACCATCTTACCGGGCGCTGCGGGATGCCGCGAGTAGCGGCAAAAATGTTCATGACGTACCTGTATGTCATGGGTCGGGAACACCTTGCCACCCATGACGTACAGGTATGTCATAGGTCGGGAAGGGGTTAATGGTATAGAGAACTGTGTCTAGTGCATTAACTCTGATTTTTTGCCCATTGAAACCAGTAGGCCCATTGTGGTCTATGGGGAAAGCTGCTGAGTTGCCCATAGCAACCAATCAGATCGCTTCTTTCATTTTTGAAAAAGTCTCTGAAAAATGAAGGAAGTAATCTGATTGGTTGCTATGGGCAACTCAGAAACTTTTCCAGGAAAATATGCTGAGTTGCCCATAGCAACCAATCAGATCGCTTCTTTCATTTTGCAAAGGCATTGTGAAAAATGAAAGAAGCAATCTGGTTGCTATGGGCAACTGCACAACTCTTCCTCTACACTGGTCTTGATGAATCTCCCCCATAGAGGGAGATTTATCAAAACCTGCCCAGAGGAAAAGTTTCTGAGTTGCCCATAGCAACCAATCAGATCGCTTCTTTCATTTTTGAAAAAGCCTCTGAAAAATGAAGGATATTTTTGAGATTTTGGAAGCTGGGATACTCACTACACCCATGCATATCTAGATAATTAAGTATGGGAGGAACTTAAATTTATTTTTTAAATCACATGGAGTTTTGACTTTACTTCATTATGGTCGAATAAAGCACTTAAAGAGTTCCTTAAAATTAAAGATTCACTCTTTTGGATGAAAAGGGGCTTATTTATGTAAATCAATTATACGCTTTAGGTCAAATAAAGTCGTTTGAAGAGATAGCCCATAAGTGTGTGGGGGGAAGACAATCACAAACATTGTTTTTTACAAATAAGTAACACAGATCATAAAGCAATAAAAGGAGAGATTGGAGATTTCAGGGATTCTATATATAAGAAAAGTTTAATTAGACTATTTCCTTATGCAAAGTTGCTGTCTGGGCATGCTGGGAGTTGTGGTTCTGCAGCGGTTGGGGGTTCACAGCTTGAAGACCACTGCTATAGAGGGTGCAAATGTATCTGAGCCCTGGAACTCAAATAATGTGAAATATGAGATGATCAAAATGGAGCCCCTGCACTAATTACTTGGGTTCTGAGGTCTGTAAGGTCCATAGTAAAAACATCAGGTTCTGTCTATAGCAGATACTAAATCATGGCAGCTCAAAGAAACAAGCAGTCATTCTGACATGTCACATGTGATGTCATAGACAGCTGGAGGCCTGACATCCCACTGACAGCCGCCCGAGCCTTCAGTCTGTTCCAGTGCGATTAGTGAGAATAGTGAGATTAGCGTCTTCTTTTTCTACTTGTCTGAAATGGAGCTAAAAGGACTGGGGTTCGTCCCCCTCCTGTTGGCGTTTTGGTGTGCGGCCTGGCTTGCCACCAGCTACATCATGACGGTCGTCCTCGGCCATGCAGCCTCGCCACTGATGAGCATCAGGTAAGATAAACAAGCAAATGATTCTTATTTCATGGGTTGGGAGTGAGGAAATATCCATAATAACATTGGTTTCTTTTCCTTCACAGTGACGTGGGAAATGTCTTTCCCGAAAGCATATTATTCAGAATTGGATTTATAGGGACGTCCATTGGCACTTTGGTACTAACCTTTCTTATTTATAAGTATATGGTTATGCATACTGAAGAGTTCAGGGGTCATCAGGTCCTGATCCAGAGGATCCTGCTGGCCATTGTGTGGGCCTCCTGTTTTTCCACAGCTGTTATGCATGTATTGTCCCCCGAAGAATATCCCAGGATACACTTTGTCAGCACGATAATTTCCATTACATGTGAAGCCTTATACTACCTTGGGCAGTCCATCCAGATGTATAAATTACCAGGAGCAAAAAAAGTCATCCACCATAGTAGATGCACCTGCTGTGGCCTGACTTTTGTCTGTGTAGTTTTCTATTTTGGATATGAAACATTAAAGGAATTATTCCATAATGATGAAGACTGGGACGAGATCCGTGAAATCCCCATCATAATCATCGAGTGGGTGATGCTTCTACTGATCCTGATAAACATCGTGACCTATTATTCCACCATGCAGAGGTTATTGTTGACCGTCTCCAGAAACAGCTGCACACTCTCTCTTAGAGTAAAAATTGATGACTTCGGGGTGTAGACCACCACGGGGGCCATCAAGTGGACTTCTGGGAGAGATACTGCACAGGACACGGAAAACATCTAAAGAAGAATAACTGGGGGACTACATATGGTGCCAGTAATCATGACACAATAATATGAGCTGGTGATATTACCTATACAAAAAAAAAAAAAAAAAAAATTATAAAAAAATATTGGTGTGTGAAGTGTAATACCTAGTTAGAAAAACAGAATCAAATTCATCATTATAACCCCCCTCTGCATTACCCTGTTTATTATTTTTCAAGCAAGCACTTTGTTCTAATTCGTCCACTCTCTGGCGTGCTCCTTGTATAAGGGGTTTGGGATACCCTTTTTGTTTAAAACGATCCTCCAGGTTCTCTAGTTGTTGTAGGTATTTTTGTGTGGAAGAACAATTCCTTCGGATTCTTTTCATTTGACCGAATGGAATGTTCTTCTTCCATTATTTAAGATGGCAACTGTTAAAGTCGAGGTATCTGTTTGCATTCACCTCCTTAAAATAGTTGGCAGTATGCGAACAGCCATCCTGAATATAGATATTTAAATCCAGGAACTCACATTTTTTGGGGGACTGATGCAGCGCTGCCTTTGGCAATTTCTGGCTCTGCTATAGCGCTTTTTTTGAGGGGGCGTGTCGGCTGCCCCTTCATCTGGCGGTCAACCTGCGCCGCCGGGACGCAGCGCCGCCGGGACCGCCTGGAGGACGTCGCTCGCAACGGGACCACTCGGGACACCGCATGGTCGGGTAAGTGATGCCGGGGGATGGGTAAGGGACACTTAGCAGAGCGGTGTGTGTCCCGATCCCCGTGATCGGGACTTACACACCGCGCTGCTAAATATTCTGATAGCGAAACGCTGCTATTAGCTAGTCAGAGTTGACCAGCTGATAGCAGCGATCGCTGGGGGGGGGGGTGGGGGATGAAACCCCCCGTGGTCGCATGGTAAGATGGCTGGCTATCAGTGATAGCCACCATCTTACCGGGCGCTGCGGGATGCCGCGAGTAGCGGCAAAAATGTTCATGACGTACCTGTATGTCATGGGTCGGGAACACCTTGCCACCCATGACGTACAGGTATGTCATAGGTCGGGAAGGGGTTAATGGTATAGAGAACTGTGTCTAGTGCATTAACTCTGATTTTTTGCCCATTGAAACCAGTAGGCCCATTGTGGTCTATGGGGAAAGCTGCTGAGTTGCCCATAGCAACCAATCAGATCGCTTCTTTCATTTTTGAAAAAGTCTCTGAAAAATGAAGGAAGTAATCTGATTGGTTGCTATGGGCAACTCAGAAACTTTTCCAGGAAAATATGCTGAGTTGCCCATAGCAACCAATCAGATCGCTTCTTTCATTTTGCAAAGGCATTGTGAAAAATGAAAGAAGCAATCTGGTTGCTATGGGCAACTGCACAACTCTTCCTCTACACTGGTCTTAATGAATCTCCCCCATAGAGGGAGATTTATCAAAACCTGCCCAGAGGAAAAGTTTCTGAGTTGCCCATAGCAACCAATCAGATCGCTTCTTTCATTTTTGAAAAAGCCTCTGAAAAATGAAGGATATTTTTGAGATTTTGGAAGCTGGGATACTCACTACACCCATGCATATCTAGATAATTAAGTATGGGGGGAACTTAAATTTATTTTTTAAATCACATGGAGTTTTGACTTTACTTCATTATGGTCGAATAAAGCACTTAAAGAGTTCCTTAAAATTAAAGATTCACTCTTTTGGATGAAAAGGGGCTTATTTATGTAAATCAATTATACGCTTTAGGTCAAATAAAGTCGTTTGAAGAGATAGCCCATAAGTGTGTGGGGGGAAGACAATCACAAACATTGTTTTTTACAAATAAGTAACACAGATCATAAAGCAATAAAAGGAGAGATTGGAGATTTCAGGGATTCTATATATAAGAAAAGTTTAATTAGACTATTTCCTTATGCAAAGTTGCTGTCTGGGCATGCTGGGAGTTGTGGTTCTGCAGCGGTTGGGGGTTCACAGCTTGAAGACCACTGCTATAGAGGGTGCAAATGTATCTGAGCCCTGGAACTCAAATAATGTGAAATATGAGATGATCAAAATGGAGCCCCTGCACTAATTACTTGGGTTCTGAGGTCTGTAAGGTCCATAGTAAAAACATCAGGTTCTGTCTATAGCAGATACTAAATCATGGCAGCTCAAAGAAACAAGCAGTCATTCTGACATGTCACATGTGATGTCATAGACAGCTGGAGGCCTGACATCCCACTGACAGCCGCCCGAGCCTTCAGTCTGTTCCAGTGCGATTAGTGAGAATAGTGAGATTAGCGTCTTCTTTTTCTACTTGTCTGAAATGGAGCTAAAAGGACTGGGGTTCGTCCCCCTCCTGTTGGCGTTTTGGTGTGCGGCCTGGCTTGCCACCAGCTACATCATGACGGTCGTCCTCGGCCATGCAGCCTCGCCACTGATGAGCATCAGGTAAGATAAACAAGCAAATGATTCTTATTTCATGGGTTGGGAGTGAGGAAATATCCATAATAACATTGGTTTCTTTTCCTTCACAGTGACGTGGGAAATGTCTTTCCCGAAAGCATATTATTCAGAAT
This sequence comes from Hyla sarda, assembly GCF_029499605.1. Classification (NCBI taxonomy): domain Eukaryota; kingdom Metazoa; phylum Chordata; class Amphibia; order Anura; family Hylidae; genus Hyla; species Hyla sarda. The sequence continues at coordinate 425,496 of NW_026607598.1, forward strand.
TGGATTTATAGGGACGTCCATTGGCACTTTGGTACTAACCTTTCTTATTTATAAGTATATGGTTATGCATACTGAAGAGTTCAGGGGTCATCAGGTCCTGATCCAGAGGATCCTGCTGGCCATTGTGTGGGCCTCCTGTTTTTCCACAGCTGTTATGCATGTATTGTCCCCCGAAGAATATCCCAGGATACACTTTGTCAGCACGATAATTTCCATTACATGTGAAGCCTTATACTACCTTGGGCAGTCCATCCAGATGTATAAATTACCAGGAGCAAAAAAAGTCATCCACCATAGTAGATGCACCTGCTGTGGCCTGACTTTTGTCTGTGTAGTTTTCTATTTTGGATATGAAACATTAAAGGAATTATTCCATAATGATGAAGACTGGGACGAGATCCGTGAAATCCCCATCATAATCATCGAGTGGGTGATGCTTCTACTGATCCTGATAAACATCGTGACCTATTATTCCACCATGCAGAGGTTATTGTTGACCGTCTCCAGAAACAGCTGCACACTCTCTCTTAGAGTAAAAATTGATGACTTCGGGGTGTAGACCACCACGGGGGCCATCAAGTGGACTTCTGGGAGAGATACTGCACAGGACACGGAAAACATCTAAAGAAGAATAACTGGGGGACTACATATGGTGCCAGTAATCATGACACAATAATATGAGCTGGTGATATTACCTATACAAAAAAAAAATAAAAAAAAATTATAAAAAAATATTGGTGTGTGAAGTGTAATACCTAGTTAGAAAAACAGAATCAAATTCATCATTATAACCCCCCTCTGCATTACCCTGTTTATTATTTTTCAAGCAAGCACTTTGTTCTAATTCGTCCACTCTCTGGCGTGCTCCTTGTATAAGGGGTTTGGGATACCCTTTTTGTTTAAAACGATCCTCCAGGTTCTCTAGTTGTTGTAGGTATTTTTGTGTGGAAGAACAATTCCTTCGGATTCTTTTCATTTGACCGAATGGAATGTTCTTCTTCCATTATTTAAGATGGCAACTGTTAAAGTCGAGGTATCTGTTTGCATTCACCTCCTTAAAATAGTTGGCAGTATGCGAACAGCCATCCTGAATATAGATATTTAAATCCAGGAACTCACATTTTTTGGGGGACTGATGCAGCGCTGCCTTTGGCAATTTCTGGCTCTGCTATAGCGCTTTTTTTGAGGGGGCGTGTCGGCTGCCCCTTCATCTGGCGGTCAACCTGCGCCGCCGGGACGCAGCGCCGCCGGGACCGCCTGGAGGACGTCGCTCGCAACGGGACCACTCGGGACACCGCATGGTCGGGTAAGTGATGCCGGGGGATGGGTAAGGGACACTTAGCAGAGCGGTGTGTGTCCCGATCCCCGTGATCGGGACTTACACACCGCGCTGCTAAATATTCTGATAGCGAAACGCTGCTATTAGCTAGTCAGAGTTGACCAGCTGATAGCAGCGATCGCTGGGGGGGGGGGTGGGGGATGAAACCCCCCGTGGTCGCATGGTAAGATGGCTGGCTATCAGTGATAGCCACCATCTTACCGGGCGCTGCGGGATGCCGCGAGTAGCGGCAAAAATGTTCATGACGTACCTGTATGTCATGGGTCGGGAACACCTTGCCACCCATGACGTACAGGTATGTCATAGGTCGGGAAGGGGTTAATGGTATAGAGAACTGTGTCTAGTGCATTAACTCTGATTTTTTGCCCATTGAAACCAGTAGGCCCATTGTGGTCTATGGGGAAAGCTGCTGAGTTGCCCATAGCAACCAATCAGATCGCTTCTTTCATTTTTGAAAAAGTCTCTGAAAAATGAAGGAAGTAATCTGATTGGTTGCTATGGGCAACTCAGAAACTTTTCCAGGAAAATATGCTGAGTTGCCCATAGCAACCAATCAGATCGCTTCTTTCATTTTGCAAAGGCATTGTGAAAAATGAAAGAAGCAATCTGGTTGCTATGGGCAACTGCACAACTCTTCCTCTACACTGGTCTTAATGAATCTCCCCCATAGAGGGAGATTTATCAAAACCTGCCCAGAGGAAAAGTTTCTGAGTTGCCCATAGCAACCAATCAGATCGCTTCTTTCATTTTTGAAAAAGCCTCTGAAAAATGAAGGATATTTTTGAGATTTTGGAAGCTGGGATACTCACTACACCCATGCATATCTAGATAATTAAGTATGGGGGGAACTTAAATTTATTTTTTAAATCACATGGAGTTTTGACTTTACTTCATTATGGTCGAATAAAGCACTTAAAGAGTTCCTTAAAATTAAAGATTCACTCTTTTGGATGAAAAGGGGCTTATTTATGTAAATCAATTATACGCTTTAGGTCAAATAAAGTCGTTTGAAGAGATAGCCCATAAGTGTGTGGGGGGAAGACAATCACAAACATTGTTTTTTACAAATAAGTAACACAGATCATAAAGCAATAAAAGGAGAGATTGGAGATTTCAGGGATTCTATATATAAGAAAAGTTTAATTAGACTATTTCCTTATGCAAAGTTGCTGTCTGGGCATGCTGGGAGTTGTGGTTCTGCAGCGGTTGGGGGTTCACAGCTTGAAGACCACTGCTATAGAGGGTGCAAATGTATCTGAGCCCTGGAACTCAAATAATGTGAAATATGAGATGATCAAAATGGAGCCCCTGCACTAATTACTTGGGTTCTGAGGTCTGTAAGGTCCATAGTAAAAACATCAGGTTCTGTCTATAGCAGATACTAAATCATGGCAGCTCAAAGAAACAAGCAGTCATTCTGACATGTCACATGTGATGTCATAGACAGCTGGAGGCCTGACATCCCACTGACAGCCGCCCGAGCCTTCAGTCTGTTCCAGTGCGATTAGTGAGAATAGTGAGATTAGCGTCTTCTTTTTCTACTTGTCTGAAATGGAGCTAAAAGGACTGGGGTTCGTCCCCCTCCTGTTGGCGTTTTGGTGTGCGGCCTGGCTTGCCACCAGCTACATCATGACGGTCGTCCTCGGCCATGCAGCCTCGCCACTGATGAGCATCAGGTAAGATAAACAAGCAAATGATTCTTATTTCATGGGTTGGGAGTGAGGAAATATCCATAATAACATTGGTTTCTTTTCCTTCACAGTGACGTGGGAAATGTCTTTCCCGAAAGCATATTATTCAGAATTGGATTTATAGGGACGTCCATTGGCACTTTGGTACTAACCTTTCTTATTTATAAGTATATGGTTATGCATACTGAAGAGTTCAGGGGTCATCAGGTCCTGATCCAGAGGATCCTGCTGGCCATTGTGTGGGCCTCCTGTTTTTCCACAGCTGTTATGCATGTATTGTCCCCCGAAGAATATCCCAGGATACACTTTGTCAGCACGATAATTTCCATTACATGTGAAGCCTTATACTACCTTGGGCAGTCCATCCAGATGTATAAATTACCAGGAGCAAAAAAAGTCATCCACCATAGTAGATGCACCTGCTGTGGCCTGACTTTTGTCTGTGTAGTTTTCTATTTTGGATATGAAACATTAAAGGAATTATTCCATAATGATGAAGACTGGGACGAGATCCGTGAAATCCCCATCATAATCATCGAGTGGGTGATGCTTCTACTGATCCTGATAAACATCGTGACCTATTATTCCACCATGCAGAGGTTATTGTTGACCGTCTCCAGAAACAGCTGCACACTCTCTCTTAGAGTAAAAATTGATGACTTCGGGGTGTAGACCACCACGGGGGCCATCAAGTGGACTTCTGGGAGAGATACTGCACAGGACACGGAAAACATCTAAAGAAGAATAACTGGGGGACTACATATGGTGCCAGTAATCATGACACAATAATATGAGCTGGTGATATTACCTATACAAAAAAAAAATAAAAAAAAATTATAAAAAAATATTGGTGTGTGAAGTGTAATACCTAGTTAGAAAAACAGAATCAAATTCATCATTATAACCCCCCTCTGCATTACCCTGTTTATTATTTTTCAAGCAAGCACTTTGTTCTAATTCGTCCACTCTCTGGCGTGCTCCTTGTATAAGGGGTTTGGGATACCCTTTTTGTTTAAAACGATCCTCCAGGTTCTCTAGTTGTTGTAGGTATTTTTGTGTGGAAGAACAATTCCTTCGGATTCTTTTCATTTGACCGAATGGAATGTTCTTCTTCCATTATTTAAGATGGCAACTGTTAAAGTCGAGGTATCTGTTTGCATTCACCTCCTTAAAATAGTTGGCAGTATGCGAACAGCCATCCTGAATATAGATATTTAAATCCAGGAACTCACATTTTTTGGGGGACTGATGCTATAGCGCTTTTTTTGAGGGGGCGTGTCGGCTGCCCCTTCATCTGGCGGTCAACCTGCGCTATCTGGCCAGCGAGCCAGGGCCCCGTACAGGAGATCACGGGGCCCCCCAGCGGTCGGACCCCCGCAATCTGAAACTTATCCCCTATCCTTGGGACAGGGCCGGACTGGGGATGAAATCCAGCCCTGGAAATTACTGTATACCAGCCCCACAGCATTGTGTCATTGTGCCGGCAAACAGCCACCGAGCACAGGCGTATCACTTTGCGTGGCTATACATATATATATATATATCACAGAAGGAATACACCAGTACTTTGCCAAATTTTTCAATAAAGTGGTGTCAGCGACCAAGACCTGATCATAGTCCACCACAAATTCAAAAAGTAAAATGGCACAACACTCCCTTATAATCAGGGCCGGTTTTAGGCTTAGCATGGCCTTAGGCAAAATCAAAAGTGGGGCCCCAAAAGTCATAGTAGTGCACTAACTAGATTTGAACAATTTTGGTCACTTCAAATACTATAAAAAAAATATCTAAAAAGCTATTGAAAAGTCCCATCAAAACAAAAATGGTACCGATAAAAACTACAAATCACAGCGCAAAAAATTACCCTCACATCCCCATATACAGAAAAATAAGAGTTATAGGGATCAAAATAGTACAATTTTATATTTTTGTATAGTTCCCCCCACATTAGGTAAAGAGTATAGCTCCCCCACATTAGGTGTGCAGTATAGTTCCCCCACATTAGGTGCAGTATAGTTCCCCCACATTAGGTGCGCAGTATAGTTCCCGCACATTAGATGCAGTATAGTTCACCACATTAGGTACAGTATAGCTCTCCACATTAGGTGCAGTACAGTTCCCTCCACATTAGGTGCAGTATAGCTCCCCACATTAGGTTGGCAGTATAGTTCCCCCACATTAGGTGCAGTATATAGTCCCCCCTCATTAGGTGCAGTATAGTTCCCCCACATTAGGTGCAGTGTAGTTCCCCACATTAGGTGCAGTATAGTTCCCCACATTAGGTGCAGTATAGTTCCCCCACATTAGGTGCAGTATAGCTCTTCACATTAGTTGCAGTATAGTTCTCCCCACATTAGGTGCAGTATAGTCCCCCACATTGGGTGCAGTACAGTCCCCCACATTAGGTGCAGTATAGTTCCCCCACATTAGGTTGGCTGTATAGTTCCCCCACTTCAGGTGCAGTATAGTTCTCCCCATATTAGGTACAGTATAGTTCCCCCACATTAGGTGCAGTATAGTTCTCCCCACATTAGGTGCAGTATAGTCCCCCACATTAGGTGCAGTATAGTTCTCCCCACATTAGGTGCAGTATAGTTCTCCCCACATTAGGTGCAGTATAGTTCTCCCCACATTAGGTGCAGTATAGTTCTCCACATTAGGTGCAGTATAGTTCTCCACATTAGTTGCAGTATAGCTCTCCACATTAGGTGCAGTACAGTTCCCTCCACATTAGGTGCAGTATAGATCCCCACATTAGGTTGGCAGTATAGTTCCCCCACATTAGGTGCAATATATAGTCCTCCCCCCCCCTCATTAGGTACAGTATAGCTCCCCACATTAGGTTGACAGTATAGTTCCCCCACATTAGGTGCAGTATATAGTCCCCCCCCCCTCATTAGGTGCAGTATAGTGCCCCCACATTAGGTGCAGTATAGTTCCCCACATTAGGTACAGTATAGCTCTCCACATTAGGTGCAGTACAGTTCCCTGCACATTAGGTGCAGTATAGCTCTCCACATTAGGCTGGCATTATAGTTCCCCCACATTAGGTGCAGTATATAATCCCCACCCCCCCCCTCATTAGGTGCAGTATAGTTCCCGCACATTAGATGCAGTATAGTTCACCACATTAGGTACAGTATAGCTCTCCACATTAGGTGCAGTACAGTTCCCTCCACATTAGGTGCAGTATAGCTCCCCACATTAGGTTGGCAGTATAGTTCCCCCACATTAGGTGCAGTATATAGTCCCCCCTCATTAGGTGCAGTATAGTTCCCCCACATTAGGTGCAGTGTAGTTCCCCACATTAGGTGCAGTATAGTTCCCCCACATTAGGTGCAGTATAGCTCTTCACATTAGGTGCAGTATAGTTCTCCCCACATTAGGTGCAGTATAGTCCCCCACATTGGGTGCAGTACAGTCCCCCACATTAGGTGCAGTATAGTTCCCCCACATTAGGTTGGCTGTATAGTTCCCCCACTTCAGGTGCAGTATAGTTCTCCCCATATTAGGTACAGTATAGTTCCCCCACATTAGGTGCAGTATAGTTCTCCCCACATTAGGTGCAGTATAGTCCCCCACATTAGGTGCAGTATAGTTCTCCCCACATTAGGTGCAGTATAGTTCTCCCCACATTAGGTGCAGTATAGTTCTCCCCACATTAGGTGCAGTATAGTTCTCCCCACATTAGGTGCAGTATAGTTCTCCACATTAGGTGCAGTATAGTTCTCCACATTAGTTGCAGTATAGCTCTCCACATTAGGTGCAGTACAGTTCCCTCCACATTAGGTGCAGTATAGATCCCCACATTAGGTTGGCAGTATAGTTCCCCCACATTAGGTGCAATATATAGTCCTCCCCCCCCCCTCATTAGGTACAGTATAGCTCCCCACATTAGGTTGACAGTATAGTTCCCCCACATTAGGTGAGGTATATAGTCCCCCCCCCCTCATTAGGTGCAGTATAGTGCCCCCACATTAGGTGCAGTATAGTTCCCCACATTAGGTACAGTATAGCTCTCCACATTAGGTGCAGTACAGTTCCCTCCACATTAGGTGCAGTATAGCTCCCCACATTAGGTTGGCAGTATAGTTCCCCCACATTAGGTGCAGTATATAATCCCCCCCTCATTAGGTGCAGTATAGTTCCCCCACATTAGGTGCAGTATAGTTCCTCACATTAGGTGCAGTATAGTTCCCCCACATTAGGTGCAGTATAGTTCTCCCCATATTAGGTGCAGTATAGTTCCCTCCACATTAGGTGCAGTATAGTTCTCCCCACATTAGGTGCAGTATAGTTCTCCCCACATTAGGTGCAGTATAGTTCCCCCACATTAGGTGCAGTGTAGTCCCACACATTGGTGCAGTATAGTTCTCCCCACATTAGGTGCAGTATAGTTCTCCCCACATTAGGTGCAGTATAGTTCCCCCACATTAGGTGCAGTATAGTTCCCCACATTAGGTGCAGTATAGTTCCCCACATTAGGTGCAGTATAGTTCTCCCCACATTAGGTGCAGTATAGTTCCCTCCACATTAGGTGCAGTATAGTTCTCCCCACATTAGGTGCAGTATAGTTCCCCCACATTAGGTGCAGTATAGATCCCCCACATTAGGTGCAGTATAGTTCTCCCCACATTGGTGCAGTATAGTTCCCCACATTAGGTGCAGTATAGTCCCACACATTGGTGCAGTATAGTTCCCCACATTAGGTGCAGTATAGTTCCCTCCACATTAGGTGCAGTATAGTTCTCCCCACATTAGGTGCAGTATAGTCCCCCACATTAGGTGCAGTATAGTTCCCCACATTAGGTGCAGTATAGATCCCCCACATTAGGTGCAGTATAGTTCTCCCCACATTGGTGCAGTATAGTTCCCCACATTAGGTGCAGTATAGTTCCCTCCACATTAGGTGCAGTATAGTTCCCCCACATTAGGTGCAGTATAGTTCCCTCCACATTAGGTGCAGTATAGTTCCCCCACATTAGGTGCAGTATAGTTCCCCCACATTAGGTGCAGTATAGTTCCCCACATTAGGTGCAGTATAGTTCCCCACATTAGGTGCAGTATAGTTCCCTCCACATTAGGTGCAGTATAGTTCCCTCCACATTAGGTGCAGTATAGTTCTCCCCACATTAGGTGCAGTATAGTTCTCCCCACATTAGGTGCAGTATAGTTCCCCCACATTAGGTGCAGTATAGTTCCCCCACATTAGGTGCAGTATAGTTCTCCCCACATTAGGTGCAGTATAGTTCCCCACATTAGGTGCAGTATAGTCCCACACATTGGTGCAGTATAGTTCCCCACATTAGGTGCAGTATAGTTCCCTCCACATTAGGTGCAGTATAGTTCTCCCCACATTAGGTGCAGTATAGTCCCCCACATTAGGTGCAGTATAGTTCCCCACATTAGGTGCAGTATAGATCCCCCACATTAGGTGCAGTATAGTTCTCCCCACATTGGTGCAGTATAGTTCCCCACATTAGGTGCAGTATAGTTCCCTCCACATTAGGTGCAGTATAGTTCCCCCACATTAGGTGCAGTATAGTTCCCTCCACATTAGGTGCAGTATAGTTCCCCCACATTAGGTGCAGTATAGTTCCCCCACATTAGGTGCAGTATAGTTCCCCACATTAGGTGCAGTATAGTTCCCCACATTAGGTGCAGTATAGTTCCCTCCACATTAGGTGCAGTATAGTTCCCCCACATTAGGTGCAGTATAGTTCCCCCACATTAGGTGCAGTATAGTTCCCCACATTAGGTGCAGTATAGTTCCCCACATTAGGTGCAGTATAGTTCCCTCCACATTAGGTGCAGTATAGTTCCCTCCACATTAGGTGCAGTATAGTTCTCCCCACATTAGGTGCAGTATAGTTCCCCACATTAGGTGCAGTATAGTTCCCTCCACATTAGGTGCAGTATAGTTCTCCCCACATTAGGTGCAGTATAGTTCCCCCACATTAGGTGCAGTATAGTTCCCCCACATTAGGTGCAGTATAGTTCCCCACATTAGGTGCAGTATAGTCCCACACATTGGTGCAGTATAGTCCCCAGGCCCGTCGCTACCGGACCGGCAAACCAAGCAATTGCTTGGGGCCCCGAGCTGGCTGGGGGGCCCCGAGCAGAGCCGGTGCTTGTCCGTCCTGTAGCGACGGGACACTTCGGGGGGCCCGCACATTTCACCAAAATTACATTTTTGATGGGCGCGGGCCCCTTAAGAAACAAAGCAGAGCCGGCACCGGACAGGTCAGGGGATGATTGGAGTAGAGACGTCACGTGCCCCGCGCAGGCACGCACGTTTACGCCAATCACCTGACCTGTCCCTGCTTGCGTCCCCGCGGGAACCTCCAGCATCCTCCGTGCAGTGACAGGAGCAGCAGCAGACTCCCGCCTCTGCAACGATCCCCGGCAGGGTAAGTAAACTGGCGCGGGGGGCCCGGGGGATTGTATGGTTGTCAGGGGACTGCAATGGTGATGAGAGGTGTTTGTGTGTGTGGGGGGGGGGGGTCATGGGGGTCATGAGAGATGCAGGGGGGGTGTTATGGGGATCATGAGAGATGCAGGGGGGTGTTATGGGGATCATGAGAGATGCAGGGGGGTGTTATGGGGATCATGAGAGATGCAGGAGGGGTGTTATGGGGGTCATGAGAGATGCAGGAGGGGTGTTATGGGGGTCATGAGAGATGCAGGAGGGGTGTTATGGGGGTCATGAGAGATGCAGGAGGTGTTATGGGGATCATGAGAGATGCAGGGGGGTGTTATGGGGGTCATGAGAGATGCAGGGGGTGTTATGGGGATCATGAGAGATGCAGGAGGGGTGTTATGGGGGTCATGAGAGATGCAGGAGGGGTGTTATGGGGGTCATGAGAGATGCAGGGGGGTGTTATGGGGATCATGAGAGATGCAGGGGGGTGTTATGGGGGTCATGAGAGATGCAGGGGGTGTTATGGGGGTCATGAGAGATGCAGGGGGTGTTATGGGGGTCATGAGAGATGCAGGAGGGGTGTTATGGGGGTCATGATAGATATAGGGAGTGTTATGGGGATCATGAGAGATGCAGGGGGTGTTATGGGGATCATGAGATGCAGGAGGGGTGTTATGGGGATCATGAGAGATGCAGGAGGGGTGTTATGGGGGTCATGAGAGATGCAGTGGGGTGTTATGCGGATCATGAGAGATGCAGGAGGGGTGTTATGGGGGTCATGAGAGATGCAGGAGGGGTGTTATGGGGGTCATGAGAGATGCAGGGGGGTGTTATGGGGATCATGAGAGATGCAGGGGGGGTGTTATGGGGGTCATGAGAGATGCAGGAGGGGTGTTATGGGGTCATGAGAGATGCAGTGGGGTGTTATGGGGGTCATGAGAGATGCAGGGGTGGTGTTATGGGGGTCATGAGAGATGCAGGAGGGGTGTTATGGGGATCGTGAGAGATGCAGGAGGGGTGTTATGGGGGTCGTGAGAGATGCAGGAGGGTGTTATGGGGGTCGTGAGAGATGCAGGGGGGGTGTTATGGGGGTCATGAGAGATGCAGGAGGGTGTTATGGGGGTCGTGAGAGATGCAGGGGGGGTGTTATGGGGGTCATGAGAGATGCAGGAGGGGTGTTATGGGGATCGTGAGAGATGCAGGAGGGGTGTTATGGGGGTCATGAGAGATGCAGGAGGGGTGTTATGTGGGTCATGAGAGATGCAGGAGGGGTGTTATGGGGGTCATGAGAGATGCAGGGGGGTGTTATGGGGGTCATGAGAGATGCAGGGGGGTGTTATGGGGATCATGAGAGATGCAGGGGGGTGTTATGGGGATCATGAGAGATGCAGGGGGGTGTTATGGGGATCATGAGAGATGCAGGGGGGTGTTATGGGGGTCATGAGAGATGCAGGAGAGGTGTTATGGGGGTCATGAGAGATGCAGTGGGGTGTTATGGGGGTCATGAGAGATGCAGGGGGGTGTTATGGGGATCATGAGAGATGCAGTGGAGTGTTATGGGGGTCATGAGAGATGCAGGGGGTGTTATGGGGGTCATGAGAGATGCAGGAGAGGTGTTATGGGGATCGTGAGAGATGCAGGAGGGTGTTATGGGGATCGTGAGAGATGAAGGGGGGGTGTTATGGGGGTCATGAGAGATGCAGGGGGTGTTATGGGGGTCATGAGAGATGCAGGAGGGGTGTTATGGGGGTCATGAGAGATGCAGGAGGGGTGTTATGGGGATCATGAGAGATGCAGGAGGGGTGTTATGGGGATCATGAGAGATGCAGGAGGGGTGTTATGGGGGTCATGAGAGATGCAGGGGGGTGTTATGGGGGTCATGAGAGATGCAGGGGGGTGTTATGGGGGTCATGAGAGATGCAGGGGGTGTTATGGGGGTCATGAGAGATGCAGGAGGGGTGTTATGGGGGTCATGAGAGATGCAGGAGGGGTGTTATGGGGGTCATGAGAGATGCAGGAGGGGTGTTATGGGGGTCATGAGAGATGCAGGAGGGGTGTTATGGGGATCGTGAGAGATGCAGGGGGTGTTATGGGGGTCGTGAGAGATGCAGGGGGGTGTTATGGGGGTCGTGAGAGATGCAGGGGGGTGTTATGGGGGTCGTGAGAGATGCAGGGGGGTGTTATGGGGGTCATGAGAGATGCAGGGGGGTGTTATGGGGATCATGAGAGATGCAGTGGAGTGTTATGGGGGTCATGAGAGATGCAGGGGGTGTTATGGGGGTCATGAGAGATGCAGGGGGTGTTATGGGGGTCATGAGAGATGCAGGAGGGGTGTTATGGGGGTCATGAGAGATGCAGGAGGGGTGTTATGGGGGTCATGAGAGATGCAGGAGGGGTGTTATGGGGGTCATGAGAGATGCAGGAGGGGTGTTATGGGGGTCATGAGAGATGCAGGAGGGGTGTTATGGGGTTCATGAGAGATGCAGGGGGGTGTTATGGGGGTCATGAGAGATGCAGGGGGTGTTATGGGGGTCATGAGAGATGCAGGGGGTGTTATGGGGGTCATGAGAGATGCAGGGGGTGTTATGGGGATCATGAGAGATGCAGTGGGGGTGTTATGGGGGTCATGAGAGATGCAGTGGGGGTGTTATGGGGGTCATGAGAGATGCAGGGGGGTGTTATGGGGGTCATGAGAGATGCAGGGGGTGTTATGGGGGTCATGAGAGATGCAGGGGAGTGTTATGGGGATCATGAGAGATGCAGTGGGGTGTTATGGGGGTCATGAGAGATGCAGGGGGGTGTTATGGGGGTCATGAGAGGTGCCCCCCCCCCCTGCACCTCTCCTCATCCCCCCCCCCCCCCCGGTTATAATAGTGATGAGGAGAGGTGGGGGGGGGGGGGGGGAGTTATAGTAATAATGAGGAGAGGTATATGTATATATGATGTGTATGCATGTGTGGCAGTATTGTATTCAGTGGATGCAGTGTGGAGCAGCATTATATTCAGGGTACAGTGTGGAGCAGCATTATATTCAGGGTACAGTGTGTGGCAGCATTATATTCAGGGGTACAGTGTGTGGCAGTATTATATTCAGGGGTACAGTGTGTGGAAGCATTATATTCAGGGTACAGTGTGTGGCAGTATTATTTTCAGGGTACAGTGTGTGGCAGTATTATTTTCAGGGTACAGTGTGTGGCAGTATTATTTTCAGGGTACAGTGTGTGGAAGCATTATATTCAGTGGATACAGTGTGGAGCAGCATTATATTCAGGGTACAGTGTGTGGCAGCATTATATTCAGGGTACAGTGTGTGGCAGAATTATAGTCAGGGTACAGTGTGTGGCAGCATTATAGTCAGGGTACAGTGTGAGGCAGCATTATATTCAGGGTACAGTGTGTGGAAGCATTATATTCAAGGTACAGTGTGAGGCAGCATTATCTTCAGGGTACAGTGTGGGGCAGTATATTATTTAGAGTACACTTTCTGGCAAGGTTATAATGATTACTGTCTTCATGCAGAGGATGAGGATCTGCTGACAGTGAGGAGCCAATGATGCCTGGATGTCAGACTCTGCAGAGAAGATGGAGCTGGAGGAAGACCTGGTCTCTGGACCAGATGAAGAAGAAAAGATAACAGAGAAGATATCACTCAAGTCAGAAGACGTCACTCAGGTCACTATCATTGTGTATTCTCCTGACTGTCCCATCAGAGCTGTAGTCACTTGTAAGTTCTGCAGTGATGATGGGTAAAACTGTGTCCAATCTGTGGCTCTTCAGCTGTTACAAAACTACAACTCCCATTGCCAGAGGCTCTCCAGAATGATGGGAGTTTTAGCTTTCCAACAGCTGGAGAACCATTTTAACCGAGGTGATCGGTGGGGGTCTCAGCAGTCAAACCCCCACCAAAAAAATGGCCCGGGAGGGGGGGGGGGTCTGGACAGCGGGTATGGGTAGGGAACACTGCTGCACCTAATGTGGGGGGAAGACTGCCTACCTAATGTGGGGGGAAGACTGCCTACCTAATGTAGGGGGAACACTGCTGCACCTAATGTGCGTCGTATTGACGTTCGCTCACGTTGCGCTCCCAGAATTCAAGGGTCGGCGTTACTATGGAGGGGGGGGCCTCCATGTCCATTTTGCTTGGGGCCCCCAAATTCCTTCAAACGGCCCTGATAGTCCCCCACATTAGGTGCAGTATAGTTCCCCACATTAGGTGCAGTATAGTCCCACACATTGGTGCAGTATAGTCCCCCACATTAGGAGCAGTATAGCTCTCCACATTAGGTGCAGTATAGCTCTCCACATTAGGTGCAGTATAGCTCTCCACATTAGGTGCAGTATAGTTCTCCACATTAGGTGCAGTATAGTTCTCCACATTAGGTGCAGTATAGTTCCCCCACATTAGGTTGGCAGTATAGTTCCCCCACATTAGGTTGGCAGTATAGTTCCCCCACATTAGGTTGTCAGTATAGTTCCCCACATTAGGTGCAGTATAATTCCCCACATTAGGTGCAGTATACAGTAGTTCCCCCACATGAGGTGCAGTATAATTCCCCACATTAGGTGCAGTATACAGTAGTTCCCCCACATTAGGTGCAGTATACAGTAGTTCCCCCACATTAGTTGCAGTATACAGTAGTTCCCCCGCATTAGGTGCAGTATAATTCCCCCCATTAGGTGCAGTATACAGTAGTTCCCCACATTAGGTGCAGTATACAGTAGTTCTCCCACATTAGGTGCAGTATACAGTAGTTCCCCCACATTAGGTGCAGTGTAGTTCCCCCACATTAGGTGCAGTATAGTTCCCCACATTAGGTGCAGTATAGTTCCCCCACATTAGGTGCAGTATAGTTCCCCACATTAGGTGCAGTATAGTTCCCCCACATTAGGTGCAGTGTAGTTCCCCCACATTAGGTGCAGTGTAGTTCCCCCACATTAGGTGCAGTGTAGTTCCCCCACATTAGGTGCAGTGTAGTTCCCCCACATTAGGTGCAGTATAGTTCCCCCACATTAGGTGCAGTATAGCTCTCCACATTAGGTGCAGTATAGTTCTCGACATTAGGTGCAGTATAGTTCTCCACATTAGGTGCACTATAGTTCCCCCACATTAGGTTGGCAGTATAGTTCCCCCACATTAGGTTGGCAGTATAGTTCCCCACATTAGGTGCAGAATAGTTCCCCACATTAGGTGCAGTATAGTCCCTCCACATTAGGTGCAGTATACAGTAGTTCCCCACATTAGGTGCAGTATACAGTAGTTCCCCACATTAGGTGCAGTATACAGTAGTTCCCCACATTAGGTGCAGTATACAGTAGTTCCCCACATTAGGTGCAGTATACAGTAGTCCCCCCACATTAGGTGCAGTATACAGTAATCCCCCCACATTAGGTGCAGTATACAGTAATCCCCCCACATTAGGTGCAGTATACAGTAGTCCCCCCACATTAGGTGCAGTATACAGTAGTCCCCCCAAATTAGGTGCAGTATTCAGTAGTTCCCCACATTAGGTGCAGTATACAGTAGTTCCCCACATTAGGTGCAGTATACAGTAGTTCCCCACATTAGGTGCAGTATACAGTAGTCCCCCCACATTAGGTGCAGTATACAGTAATCCCCCCACATTAGGTGCAGTATACAGTAATCCCCCCACATTAGGTGCAGTATACAGTAGTCCCCCCACATTAAGTGCAGTATACAGTAGTCCCCCCACATTAGGTGCAGTATACAGTAGTTCCCCACATTAGGTGCAGTATACAGAAGTTCCCCCACATTAGGTGCAGTATACAGTAGTTCCCCCACATTAGGTGCAGTATAATTCCCCACATTAGGTGCAGTATACAGTAGTTCCCCCACATTAGGTGCAGTATACAGTAGTTCCCCCACATTAGGTGCAGTATACAGTAATTCCCCCGCATTAGGTGCAGTATAATTCCCCCCATTAGGTGCAGTATACAGTAGTTCACCACATTAGGTGCAGTATACAGTAGTTCCCCCACATTAGGTGCAGTATACAGTAGTTCCCCCACATTAGGTGCAGTATAGTTCCCCACATTAGGTACAGTATAGTTCCCCCACATTAGGTGCAGTATAGTTCCCCCACATTAGGTGCAGTGTAGTTCCCCCACATTAGGTGCAGTGTAGTTCCCCCACATTAGGTGCAGTGTAGTTCCCCCACATTAGGTGCAGTGTAGTTCCCCCACATTAGGTGCAGTGTAGTTCCCCCACATTAGGTGCAGTGTAGTTCCCCCACATTAGGTGCAGTGTAGTTCCCCCACATTAGGTGCAGTGTAGTTCCCCCACATTAGGTGCAGTGTAGTTCCCCCACATTAGGTGCAGTGTAGTTCCCCCACATTAGGTGCAGTGTAGTTCCCCCACATTAGGTGCAGTGTAGTTCCCCCACATTAGGTGCAGTGTAGTTCCCCCACATTAGGTGCAGTGTAGTTCCCCCACATTAGGTGCAGTGTAGTTCCCCCACATTAGGTGCAGTGTAGTTCCCCCACATTAGGTGCAGTGTAGTTCCCCCACATTAGGTGCAGTGTAGTTCCCCCACATTAGGTGCAGTGTAGTTCCCCCACATTAGGTGCAGTGTAGTTCCCCCACATTAGGTGCAGTGTAGTTCCCCCACATTAGGTGCAGTGTAGTTCCCCCACATTAGGTGCAGTGTAGTTCCCCCACATTAGGTGCAGTATAGTTCCCCCACATTAGGTGCAGTATAGTTCCCCCACATTAGGTGCAGTATAGTTCCCCCACATTAGGTGCAGTATAATTCCCCACATTAGGTTGGCAGTATAGTTCCCCCACATTAGGTCGGCAGTATAGTTCCCCCACATTAGGTCGGCAGTATAGTTCCCCCACATTAGGTCGGCAGTATAGTTCCCCACATTAGGTGCAGTATAGTCCCTCCACATTAGGTGCAGTATACAGTAGTCCCTCCACATTAGGTGCAGTATACAGTAGTCCCTCCACATTAGGTGCAGTATACAGTAGTTCCCCACATTAGGTGCAGTATACAGTAGTTTCCCACATTAGGTGCAGTATACAATAGTCCCCCCACATTAGGTGGAGTATACAGTAGTTCCCCACATTAGGTGCAGTATACAGTAGTCCCCCCACATTAGGTGCAGTATACAGTAGTCCCCCCACATTAGGTGCAGTATACAGTAGTCCCCCCCACATTAGGTGCAGTATACAGTAGTCCCCCCACATTAGGTGCAGTATACAGTAGTTCCCCACATTAGGTGAAGTACAGTAGTTTCCCCACATTAGGTGCAGTATACAGTAGTTGCCCCACATTAGGTGCAGTATACAGTAGTCCTCCCACATTAGGTGCAGTATACAGTAGTTCCCCACATTAGGTGCAGTATACAGTAGTTCCCCACATTAGGTGAAGTACAGTAGTTTCCCCACATTAGGTGCAGTATACAGTAGTTCCCCCACATTAGGTGCAGTATAGTTCCCCCACATTAGGTGCAGTATAGTTCCCTCACATTAGGTGCAGTATAATTCCCCACATTAGGTGCAGTATAGTTCCCCCACATTAGGTGCAGTATAATTCCCCACATTAGGTTCAGTATAGTTCCCCCACATTAGGTGCACTATAATTCCACCACATTTGGTGCAGTATAGATCCCCACATTAAGTGACTGCACTTAATGTGGGGGAACTATACTGCACCAAATGTGGTGGAATTATAGTGCAACTAATGTTCCCCTACAGACATACAGCCTTCAGCCATATACAATGTATGGCTGGAGGCTGTATGCCTGTTTACTGCCCCACTTGAGTATTCCGACCACCGCTCCTGGATCACGATCTACTGCTATGGCCTATGGGCCATCCCGGTCACGATCTACTGCTATGGCCTATGGGCCATCCCGGGAGCAGCGGTCGGAACACTGAAGATGACCGCAGGTCACTTACCATACCCGCACGTCCTCCTCACAGCTGCGCTCTGCTGTACTGTTGCTATGGGCGCACGCACGTGACGTCAGTGCCGTCACTGCGTGCGCTTCCTCCCAACGGCCCCAGCGTTTTTAAAGTTAACGCGGGGCCGCTATGAAGTAAACGGGGCATCCTTGTGGCCTGAAAAGATTTTTCGGGACACAGGGATGTCCCGAATGTGACGGGGCCCCCCTGCGGGCACGGGGCCCGGAGCTGATCACTGTTTTAAAGTTGCCCCCCTGCTAATCTTTAACAAGAAGCCAACGCTGCGGCCACTTTAAAACAGTTGCCCCCCCCCCTACTGAGCAGACGGCAGGACCCCTGGGGGATGGGGGCCCTAGGCAATTGCCTGGTTTGCCCCGCCATAACACCGGCCCTGCTTATAATGAAAAATGGCAGCAATGTTTTAAAAAGGCTATATGTGAAAATCCGGTATATTGATAGCAATATTAACAATAATGCCAGTATACAAGGAGAAAAATTATCACCATACATATTACCATGATACTGTTACTGACCAAATCCTGTATGTTGAGAGTAATATTACCAATAATACCAGTATACAAGGAGGAATATTATCCCCATACATATTACCATCATACTGTTACTAGCCAAATCCTGTATACTGAAACCAATATTACCAGTATACAAGGAGGAATATTATGCCCATACATATTACCGTCATACTGTTACTGACCAAATCCTGTGAATTGACATTGAAATTATCAATATCACTATACAAGGGACAAGTAATATCGCCACATCATGACCAGTATCACCGCAGAATGACTAATATCCCCGCACTGCTACTGAAAAAAATCCACTAGGCAAAGACCAAGGTTAACTCCATACAGTGATCATATACAGATAGATACCAACACTACAAAGGTGCCCCCCTTCCCTCTCCCCTTCTTAGCTAAGTAAATGTTCAGCCTTAATATATTAGGTAGGTAGGCAGGCTTCTTCCCACTTCTACCTCCATTCCACATTAGGCTGTATTCACCCCACGATTGTTACATACGGGACCGGATCCGATAGGGATATGTGAAAACCAGGCACTCCCGTATCTCAGCCGGACCCGGCCCCCATCTCATCTCATTTGAATGAGCCGACCGGAGTCAAATAGTGACTCCGGTCGGCTTATTTTTGCCCCATATCCGGTTTTGTGACCAGACTTAAAACCGTGGTATACTACAGTTTTAAGTACGGTCACAAATCTGGATACGGGGCAAAACTGAGCCGACTGGAGTCATTATCTGACTCCGGTCGGCTCCTTCAAACGAGATGTGGTCCGGGTCCGGCTGAGATACGGGAGCGCCTGGTTTTCACATCTCCCAGCCAGATCCGGTTTGTAACAATTGTGGTGTGAATGCAGCCTTAGCTAGATATATCTCTCTCCACCCAGGGCAGAACTGGGGCTAAAAACCAACCCTGAAAAAATGATCATACCAGCCCCACAGCATTGTGTCATTGTGGCAGCCGCCGGCAGCAGGGAAGGGACAGGGAAGCCTGACATTTGATTTGCCAGGCCTCCATAAGAAAGCTATGTTGTGGCAGAAATGTGGTATTAACGCTTGGGGAAGACAGTATAAAAAAACCCTCTCTTCCTTGCTCTTGCGCTACCGCCAGAATCACGAAATTCAGTTCCCAGTGTCCAGCGCTTCTGGGTTAGGTGACGTTACACAGCTGCTCATTCAGTTATGGGCCGAAGCAATGTCCAGCCTCAGCCTCTGATTGGATGGCTAGTTATATGACGTCACCTGACCCGGAAGTGCCAGATACCAGGAACACAATTCCAGTAGTAGTGCAGAAGCCAGGAATGTAACTGTATAGGGACTAGGGCTACAAACTGTGGACTGCTAGTTGTTCCAAAAATGGTCTGGGCATGCTGGGAGTTGTAGTTTTGCTGGGAGTTTTAGTTAAGCAACAGCTGGAGGTCCACAGTTTGGAGACCATTGGCATAGGGAGAGATGCGTCACCCGCCCCGCTGGGACCAGCCCCAGGGACTCATTTCCGGGGTTTCAGCAGGATTTTCAATCTAAGATGACTCTGAATGACCGAGTGTCTCAGTGTTTTTCCTGGTGTCCTGGGATCGTGATGTCTGCACCAGTTTTATGCTGCCCGATGTTTAGGCAGAATAACTGATAAAACATTCCCCTTAACTGTAGTTATATATAAAACAATATTTATTATTTTTCATTAACTAACAACTTAAATTGCAATAAAAGAAAACCAAAGTGCCCTCTCTTACAAAGTAGTAACAGCAGGTCTTCTCAGTGGCGTCTCTAGGGGGGGGGGCAGAGGGGGCCACGGCCCCCCCTACATCATGATTGGCCCCCCCTTGTGCCCCCCCTAGCAGCAGTAGGTCACTAGCAGCTCTCATGGCTATCAGGGGGTACAGCTAGTTCACCAGTAAGGGGCCCGAGCCCCCGCCCCCCCGGAGCCATCTTTTTTATATAAACCTTCAGCCTGTAGAGGAGTGTACAGAGGGGTTTAGAGGAGTGTACATGAGTGACAGATGGGTGTACATGGGTGACAGAGGGGTGTAGAGGAGTGTACATGGGTGACAGATGGGTGTACATGGGTGACAGAGGGGTATAGAGGAGTGTACATGGGTGACAGAGGGGTGTAGAGGAGTGTACATGGGTGACAGAGGGGTGTAGAGGAGTGTACATGGGTGACAGAGGGGTGTAGAGGAGTGTGCACCCTAAAGCACAAACTCATGCCGCACACGCGTGTGTGTGTTTATATAGATATATATATATATATAAATGTCGAAAAAAATGCAGCACTACTTTACCACAGTAGGCGGGTGCCAGCTCCTCAGGCTCGATCACAGCCAATTGATAACTTCAAAAATGGTGCGGCACTCCAAATATCCAAAAAATAACTATTTATTCCACATGTCAAACAGTGCGACGTTTCAGCCCCTCTTGCTTGCATGCACACATACATAAACAGACCTACACTCATATAAATATCAATACAAACAAAATGAAAAACTTTATTAAAACTTTTTTGGGGATTGGAGGCTTTTTTTTTAGATTGGAGGCTCCATTATACATACACTGTACAGCAATCATACCTCCATTATACATACACTGTACAGCAATCATACCTCCATTATACATACACTGTACAGCAATCATACCTCCATTATACATACACTGTACAGCAATCATACATCCATTATAAATACACTGTGACTGTACAGCAATCATACATCCATTATACATACACTGTGACTGTACAGCAATCATACATTCAGTATACATACACTGTACAGCAATCATACCTCCATTATACATACACTGTACAGCAATCATACCTCCATTATACATACACTGTACAGAAATCATACATTCATTATACATACACTGTACAGCAATCATACCTCCATTATACATACACTGTACAGCAATCATACATCCATTATACATACACTGTACAGCAATCATACATCCATTATACATACACTGTACAGCAACCATACCTCCATTATACATACACTGTACAGCAATCATACATTCATTATACATACACTGTACAGCAATCATACCTCCATTATACATACACTGTACAGCAATCATACATTCATTATACATACACTGTACAGCAATCATACATACATTATACATACACTGTACAGCAAGCATACCTCCATTATACATACACTGTACAGCAATCATACATTCAGTATACATACACTGTACAGCAATCATACATCCATTATACATACACTGTACAGCAAGCATACCTCCATTATACATACACTGTACAGCAAGCATACCTCCATTATACATACACTGTACAGCAATTATACCTCCATTATACATACACTGTACAGAAATCATACATTCATTATACATACACTGTACAGCAATCATACCTCCATTATACATACACTGTACAGAAATCATACATTCATTATACATACACTGTACAGCAATCATACCTCCATTATACATACACTGTACAGCAATCATACATCCATTATACATACACTGTACAGCAATCATACATCCATTATACATACACTGTACAGCAATCATACCTCCATTATACATACACTGTACAGCAATCACACATTCATTATACATACACTGTACAGCAATCATACCTCCATTATACATACACTGTACAGCAATCATACATCCATTATACATACACTGTACAGCAAGCATACCTCCATTATACATACACTGTACAGCAATCATACATTCAGTATACATACACTGTACAGCAATCATACATCCATTATACATACACTGTACAGCAAGCATACCTCCATTATACATACACTGTACAGCAAGCATACCTCCATTATACATACACTGTACAGCAATCATACATCCATTATACATACACTGTACAGCAAGCATACCTCCATTATACATACACTGTACAGCAATCATACATTCAGTATACATACACTGTACAGCAATCATACCTCCATTATACATACACTGTACAGCAAGCATACATCCATTATACATACACTGTACAGCAATCATACATTCATTATACATACACTGTACAGCAATCGTACCTCTATTATACATACACTGTACAGCAATCGTACCTCTATTATACATACACTGTACAGCAATCATACATCCATTATACATACACTGTACAGCAAGCATACCTCCATTATACATACACTGTACAGCAATCATACATTTATTATACATACACTGTACAGCAATCATACATCCATTATACATACACTGTACAGCAATCATACATCCATAATGCATACACTGTACAGCAATCATACATCCATTATACATACACTGTACAGCAAGCATACCTCCATTATACATACACTGTACAGCAATCATACATTCATTATACATACACTGTACAGCAATCATACATCCATTATACATACACTGTACAGCAATCATACATCCATTATACATACACTGTACAGCAATCATACATCCATTATACATACACTGTACAGCAATCATAAATCCATTATACATACACTGTACAACAATCATACCTCCATTATACATACACTGTACAGCAAGCATACCTCCATTATACATACACTGTACAGCAATCATAAATCCATTATTCATACACTGTACAGCAATCATACATCCATTATACATACACTGTACAGCAATCATACATCCATTATACATACACTGTACAGCAAGCATACATTCATAATACATACACAGTGACTGTACAGCAATCATACATCCATTATACATACACTGTACAGCAATCATACATTCATTATACATACACTGTACAGCAATCATACATTCATTATACATACACTGTGTCTGTACAGCAATCATACATCCATTATACATACACTGTACAGCAAGCATACCTCCATCATACATACACTGTACAGCAATCATACATTCAGTATACATACACTGTACAGCAATCATACATTCATTATACATACACTGTACAGCAAGCATGCCTCCATTATACATACACTGTACAGCAAGCATACCTCCATTATACATACACTGTACAGCAATCATACATCCATTATACATACACTGTACAGCAAGCATACCTCCATTATACATACACTGTACAGCAATCATACATTCATTATACATACACTGTACAGCAATCATACATCCATTATACATACATCGTACAGCAATCATACATCCATTATACATACACTGTACAGCAATCATACATCCATTATACATACACTGTACAGCAAGCATACCTCCATTATACATACACTGTACAGCAATCATACATTCATTATACATACACTGTACAGCAATAATACATCCATTATACATACACTGTACAGCAATCATACATTCATTATACATACACTGTACAGCAATCATACATCCATTATACATACACTGTACAGCAAGCATACCTCCATTATACATACACTGTACAGCAATCATACATTCATTATACATACACTGTACAGCAATCATACATCCATTATACATACACTGTACAGCAATCATACATTCATTATACATACACTGTACAGCAATCATACATCCATTATACATACACTGTACAGCAATCATACATCCATTATACATACACTGTACAGCAATCATACATCCATTATACATACACTGTACAGCAATCATACCTCCATTATACATACACTGTACAGCAAGCATACCTCCATTATACATACACTGTGCAGCAATCATACATCCATTATACATACACTGTGCAGCAATCATACATCCATTATACATACACTGACTGTACAGCAATCATACATCCATTATACATACACTGTGACTGTATAGCAATCAAACATCCATTATACATACACTGTACAGCAAGCGTACCTCCATTATACATACACTGTGACTGTACAGCAATCATACATCCATTATACATACACTGTACAGCAAGCATACCTCCATTATACATACCCTGTGACTGTACAGCAATCATACATCCATTATACATACACTGTACAGCAATCATACATCCATTATACATACACTGTACAGCAAGCATACCTCCATTATACATACACTGTACAGCAAGCATACCTCCATTATACATACACTGTACAGCAATCATACCTCCATTATACATACACTGTACAGCAATCATACCTCCATTATACATACACTGTACAGCAAGCATACCTCCATTATACATACACTGTACAGCAAGCATACCTCCATTATACATACACTGTGACTGTACAGCAATCATACATCCATCATACATACACTGTACAGCAAGCATACCTCCATTATACATAAACTGTACAGCAATCATACATCCATTATACATACACTGTGACTGTACAGCAATCATACATCCATTATACATACACTGTGACTGAACAGCAAGCATACCTCCATTATACATACACTGACTGTACAGCAATCATACATCCATTATACATACACTATACAGCAAGCATACCTCCATTATACATACACTGTACAGCAAGCATACCTCCATTATACATACACTGTACAGCAAGCATACCTCCATTATACATACACTGTATAGCAATCATACCTCCATTATACATACACTGTACAGCAAGCATACCTCTATTATACATACACTGTACAGCAATCATACCTCCATTATACATACACTGTGACTGTACAGCAATCATACATCCAATCCATTAATAATGGATTGGATGTATGATTGTTGTACAGTCACAGACACAGTGTATGTATAATGGATGTATGATTGCTGTACAGTGTATGTATAATGGACAGGGCTGTCTTTAATTTTGATTGGACCCTGGGCAAGCAATTTTTTTGGGGGGCCCCCCGGTCCCCCACCCCCATCCCACACACACTCGGGATCAGTACAGGATCAGTAATGTAATGTATGTACACAGTGACCTCACCAGCAGAATAGTGAGTACAGCTCTGGAGAGAAGGTGTGTTCTGCTGAGCTCCAGAGTTTCCCAGAGAAGCAGTGATTTTCTTCCACCCCTCCCCAGGTGTGTGGCAGACACCTGGGTAGGTTTTCCTGCTATGGAGCCCCGGGAAGCTGGGGCTTCATCTTGCACCCCCCCCCCCCCCCCCCCCCGTTCTCGGCTGGCGGGGTGTGCAAAGGAAAATGCAACAGCCAGTAGTCAGGATGGGGTGAGGAGATCCACCAGGGTCCACAGCCATGTGGGGCCCCCTCCCCGACCTCAGCTGGGAGCTGCAAAGCTTCCAGCAGAAGCTCATCCAGGCAGCGGAGTGGAAAGTCTGCATCATAGTTACATAGTTACAAAGTTACATAGTTAGTATGGTTGAAAAAAGACATACGTCCATCAAGTCCAACTAGGGGATTGAAGGGAAGGATGTAAGGGGATAAGGGAAAGGGATGTAGTTTTATAATTCTGCATAAGCTTTAATGTTATTTTGTTCCAGGAATGTATCTAACCCTGTTTTAAAGCTGTTAATTGTTCCTGCTGTGACCAGTTCCTGAGGTAGACCGTTCCATAAATTCACAGTCCTCATGGTAAAGGAGGCGTGCCGCCCCTTTAGACTAAACCTTTTCTTTTCCAGACGGAGGGAGTGCCCCCTCGTCCTTTGGGGGGGTTTAACCTGGAACAGTTTTTCTCCATATTTTTTGTATGGGCCATTAATATACTTATATACGTTTATCATATCCCCATATCCAGCCTGTTTCCTCAGAACCCCAGCAATGGGGGGTAAAGGGGCCCAAAGAATCCCTGGCCAGCTTTGGGTCCAAAATCCAGGCCAAGATGGCTCAGTATGAACAGCTCGGAAAACAACTAAGAGGCCTCAGAGAGGAGCTGAAGTTTGCAAGACTGTTGAGACCCAATTAGCTCCGAGCAGGCTATAACTACCCCTCCCCCTTACTACAATAATTAATTAAATAATAACTGACACAACAACAATTCAACTTTTCCGTGGGTGGGGATCGGCCACAGCTTTATTTATAAAATTACTTATATAAATAACAATTTAACTGTAACAAAGACACCGATTGGCTTCTTGCCAACCCGAGAGGTGCTGCCACACTATCCTGTGTGGAGGTCTACCCCGGGTTGACCCCGCTTTCACCGTTTTCTTACCGCCAAGCTGTGACTTACAATAAACAGAGATACAAAAAGGGAGGGAGGGAGGGCAAAACTCCGGGTCCTGGGCAGATTGAGGGGGGAAGGGAGGCACCACAGCTATAAATACCCAGGGGAGGGCCTTTGAAAGCCCGGGAAACTATTAGACCCCTGATTGGTGCACTCCTTCCCCCCCACCCATGGGACATACCACTATAGTTAGCAACAAGTTTTTACAGGCGGGGGAGGGGGCTAAAAAACATTGCCTGTATATTTCTTAACCCCTTAACTGCTCACCAGTCAGGGGGCAAGCTAGTTATGCACAGCTTGCCCCTCCAGACTGTTGAGACCCAATTAGCTCCGAGCTGGCTATAACTACCCCTCCCCCTTACTACAATAATTAATTAAATAATAACTGACACAACAACAATTCAACTTTTCCGTGGGTGGGGATCGGCCACAGCTTTATTTATAAAATTACTTATATAAATAACAATTTAACTGTAACAAAGACACCGATTGGCTTCTTGCCAACCCAAGAGGTGCTGCCACACTGTCCTGTGTGGAGGTCTACCCCGGGTTGACCCCACTTTCACCGTCTTCACCGTCCACCCAAGAGATACTGGATAGCCAACACCTGGGGCCAACTCAGCCCCCCGAACACACCCAACACATTTCCTCTCCAGGAAAGTCGCCCAACACATTTCCTCTCCAGGAAAGTCGCCCAACACATTTCCTCTCCAGGAAATTCTCCCAACACATAACCTCTCCAGGAAATCCGAGGTACCTGCCGCCAGGTCCTATGTTTTTGCATTTTATTTTATTTTTTGTAATTTTTATTTTTTTTGTATTCACTAACTCTTGTGTGAACTCATTTCTCATTTCTCGCCCATACACCGAAGAGTGCCGCAGCACTCGCACCACCTTGCGGAAAGCCGCTCGCAAAACAAAAACACATGTGGGAAACATCAAACTGGGCGAAAATAGCAACGCAACAAGCAGATCGCCCGCGCCCCACGCGCTGCGCTACCCTCTCCGGAAACTGAGCCCTCTCCGCCGACACCGACACAAAAAGAGAGCGAATCCCAAACTCACAACACCCCCTCCTACAAAGAGAAGCCAAAACCCAAAACAGACAATCGAGGGCGGGGAGCATAAAAGAAAGAGGTGGGGGGGGAGGCCCCCACCGCAGTCCAATCAACAATAGGACGACAACAGGAAAAAACAGTCATTCGTGGACCCTCATGCAGCACAAGCTGTGTGTCCCAGATCGCCTAAGCAATCTCGGACCGACGGACCTGAAAACGCACAAAATAGGCACCCAAAAAACACATCAGACACCCAAGTGTCATGGAAGGAGACGAGGAGAAAGAAAGTGCCCCATCCACCTAGCCCCGAAAAAAGCCAGCGCAAAACCTCGGATCAGAAAAAACGACGCAAAAGCGACAACCAAAAATCCGACCCACAGCCGCCACCAAGCGACCCAAAAACTGATAGGAAAAAATGGTCGCCGACAGCAAGGCCACCCGCTCACGGGCCCAGCCCCTAGGTATACACCAACATCCCACCAACCGCAAAGCAGAAAAGAAAAATCACCCCCCGTCATGCGGCAACCTCACCCCACTGGATCGCAGCACAGTGGGAAAGCACCCTTTTTTTTTTTTTTGCACTGAGTAGTAGGTGATTCACATGAACAGGTGAAGATACCCAGCGTCACATACTAAGAATGTTAATTGGATACATGCAGAATACAGCCCAAATCTCGAACGTCCTTGGATAGGAGACACAGCAGTTAACTTATTTTATCACAGCCTATCAAAACGAAATAGGAAGTCAAACAGCAGAACCTTGTAGGTACAAAAAACAAAACCCCTATCCACAGACACACTTGGAACCTTCGGGACCCTCCTTGACTGTAGACATCCCGGCCTCCACACCAACCCCAACTACTCGCAAGCGCCTCACCGTGAGTGCGACCAAGTCGCAGGAGCCACTAAAGCGGACCAAGAAATACACCAATCTCCACGATGACCCACAGGCCGAAAATTTAACCACAACTGTATCACTCAGTCCTACCCCGGGACCCGAACCCGAGGTGGTCTCCCATTCCACAGCCACATGAGCAAACCTTCCGACTCCACCCGAGGGAGCAACCTCCGGAACCACTGCCAGAGAACGGGACAAAGCGTCAACACCCAATACCGACCCCAGGGAGTACAGCCGCAAAATAAACCTTATCTCCAAACAGCGAAGCACTAGGTGCAACAAGCCGAGCGCAGGAAGAAAGCCGAAAGAAAGAAATAATAACAGTGACAACGCCCCAAATGTCAGACCGACAAAACGCCCCCGATCACTCAAATCACACCCAAAAAAGAAAAGCATCACCAAATTATAGCGCAATCAAGCACAGGGGCCACGCCAACCCACACAGTACCGTTACAATCCTAGAACATGAACTGCTGAAGCAAGCACCCAAAGTCCCACAACCAACACCAAAGGAAAAAGCACAAACAAAAAACCCAAGCATGGCAGAAACCCACTGACTACCAAGACACCCAGTAGTAAACCACCCTGCAGCACCACTGGAAAACCAAAACACCACACCAACAACCAACCAAACCAGCCACACCCGGGAACAGAGCGAGCTCTCCATGAGCTGCAACGGGGGACTGAAAGCAGGCCTGTCCACTGCATCACGCCTGAAAAAAACCCAACCAACCGGAACGTCAGCCCTTAGTGCACCAGGGGCACATATGCGGGGGCACAGATACCACACACCCTCGGCGGCCAGAGACAACCTGCAGGAAAAAACTCCGCCCTGAACCACATTCCACGTGGAACATTCAGTAAACCAGCAAGGACCGGAACCGGGGCACATAGCGAGCCCTGAAGAAACCAAAACAGAGAAAACGCAATTACTCCCTGACCATAGGAAAGCAGCAAACCAAGGCCAACAAGGCATGCGGAAGACATGCTAATCTCCTCAAAATCGTTCCAATTTTAACATACATGCTGCCGAAGCGAGCACAAAATATGGACGCTTCACAAATTTGCATGTCAGCCTTGCAGCAACAAACCACACCCCAACAAGTGTAGAGCACAGGAGAATCACCCTCCGGAATACCACCACGAACAGAAGAAACCACACAGGCAAGACAAACGGAGACACAAGCAAAACCTACCCCCAGAGACTCAAGCGAAACCTACCCTCCGCCACATCAGCCAAAGCACCCAGCACGACATACAGGAGTCCCATGCCTACATGAGATTGGGCGAAACAGGAAAAAACAGCAGACAAATATACTAGGACAATGGAGCAGCGGAGAGAGACTACAACTTAAGATGGAGAGATAAACCAAACAAAGGGGGAGAAAACCCAAAGAAACAAAACCGTGACTGGGTGGCAGCCACCGATTCAGGAAAAGGAACATGCCTACGGGAGCTAAGTCAGCAAAACCCCGGCCACCTAGAGCGTAAGGCCAAAAGACCACACACCCAAGCGCGCACCGCAGAAAATGATACCCTACCAAAGCACCCCGTCAAGAAGAGACGTACCCAACTCACAACCAGAGACCAACACAGATATACACCCATATCCGAGACCCAAACTCAACAAACACACGGGAACAAAAGGACGAACACTACACAGACGTAGCAATAAGCACACAAACCAGGGAAGGGGCAAAGCCCCACATCAGAAGACTCACCAATTCCAGAAAATGGAGAAGCACAACAGAGGGAGGAACCACTTCACCACCGCCGCAGGCGTGGGACAAGGCACGCTGGAGACTGCCGGGTCGCGGGCACTCGGCCGCCGCACGGAACGGCGCCGGAAACCACGCCGGGAAAACAGCAGTAGAGGACTCCGAGGGAGAACCCTGCGGGAAGAACCGAAACACCTACTCCCCGCAGGTGAACAGAAGGCCCAAAAAACACCGCCTGTGCCGCCCCCCAGGACCAGAGCGAGAGCGGCGACAAATACGTCTATGCCCCCATCCGGCCCCAGAGGGGGGAAGAGCAACACGAAATCAGGGGAGCACTCCCTACCCCTCCACGGGGGGCATTGGAGAGGCAGGAGGAAGGAGGACAGCAGTGGCAGCAGTGGGGGAAGGGGGGGGGTTGGGAACTCGGGGCAGAGAGGTGATGGGGAGGCGTGGGGGGGGCGCAATGGATGCAAGAACCATGGGGAGCACTGGAAGAGCACGAGGAAAAAGGGGGAGGGGCAGCAGCAGCAGTGGGCAGGGGGGGAGTGCTAGTGTGGTGGGGGTAAGGAGCCGGGCAATGGAGTGGGGACGGTATGAGTGCTCATATAGTTGGCGTTGTGATCTGAAGCTGTCCGCAGTACCATTGTCGTTTCGATCAGAGTTTGAGATCGCTGTTTTTCATATTTACGGTATAAAAAGGGGTCAAAAATACGCTATTTTGGACTGTGAAATTTATTTATTCAAGTAATATTACTTATTTATGTATTTTATTCATTAATTAATAAATTTGTAGTGTTTTTTTTTTTTTTTTTTTTTTATATTATACACGTACGCCATAGACGGAGCGCCTTAAATGACTATATTTATTAATTAATTTATTTATTTTTTTATACTACGGACATGTAGGCACGTGGCGATACCACACGTGTATGTTGTTGTAATATACAGTATTTTATGTATTATTATTTTATTTATAGATTTTAATTTTTTATCATTACTATTATGGTATTTTTCTTTTCTTTTCTTTTTCTTTTTTTTTTTATTATTAATTTTTATTTTTTATTTTATGATGTGGAAAAGGGGGGTGATCAAACGTGTAAAATTGCAAGGGTTAAAAGATCTTTATTAACTTAACTATTCAAATACTTCAACAGTTTTTTTTTTTTTTTTGCAATGCTATAGCTCCCCTAGGAGCTATAACACTGCACACACTGAACCTGACACCGATCACTTGCCATGTAGTAACATGGCAATGATCGGTGTTATCAATGATTGATTGCTCAAGCCTGAATTTCAGGCTTGGAGCAATCAATTGAGGAGCGGACGCACAGGAGGCAGGTGAGTGACCCTCCTGCTGCGTCCCAGCTGATCGGGACATCGCGATTTTATCGCGATGGTCCCAATCAGCCCGCTGAGCAGCCGGGATGCGTTCAATTACATTTTCAGACGCGGCGATGACTTTGATCGCCGCGTCTGAAAAGGTGATGCCGGACATCTGCCAGATCGGCGATGTCCGGCATTATCAGGGGTCCTGGTCGCTAATAGCAACTGGGACCCAACAGCTATAATAAGAATTATAGCTGGGGACGCGCAAATGGACGTTAATAAACGTCCATTTGCGCAAACGTTAAAGGGGGTTAAAACAGCAGCAGCCACCCAGGGGCCGCCACCTCCAGAGCGGAGGGGACAAACAGGCGGGAGGGGGGGTTATGGTAAGGACCGCAACAGGGGGGGGGAGGCAGACGAAGGGGACCGCAACAGGGGGGAAAAAAGAGACGGACGGGGCAAGTAGGTAATCAGAGCCTGCTCCAGGAGCACCCAGGAGAGAGGGATCAAAGTACAGGCAGGGGAGAGGGCAAAAGAACGGGACAGGGCTCAAAGGGATTACAGTGGGAAAGGAGGGCAGGACTGATAAGAGGTCCGCCAGCCTCCTGAACCCGCCAAGGGTGCAACAGGAGGGGAGGCCAGCTCAGCCACAAGGGAGCATGCCAGCCCTCACCCATCTGCTCCATCCAGGCCACAAATAAGGGGCAGACACATACCAGCCAGCAGTCAAAACTCCGGGTCCTGGGCAGATTGAGGGGGAAAGGGAGGCACCACAGCTATAAATACCCAGGGGAGGGCCCCTGAAAGCCCGGGAAACTATTAGACCCCTGATTGGTGCACTCCTTCCCCCCCACCCATGGGACATACCACTATAGTTAGCAACAAGTTTTTACAGGCGGGGGAGGGGGCTAAAAAACATTGCCTGTATATTTCTTAACCCCTTAACTGCTCACCAGTCAGGGGGCAAGCTAGTTATGCACAGCTTGCCCCTCCAGCTACCAAGCAAACAATGCAGCAAAGACCAAGAGGGCAGCATTTTCCACCAAGGTGAGAGCTCTGAAGAAACAGGTGGATGAGATTGTTAGGCTGAGATCGGACATTGTGGAGGGAGGTGGTATACTCAGCGAGAGACTTGTGAACAAGGATCGTTTCTCCAGCATGAAGGTCTCAGGACAAGTGAGTAACCAAGATGACTGCCAGAGTGAGGAGGAAGAGATGGAGGGAGGTGAGGAGGGGGATTAGAGTGAGGGGGATATGGATACTGGACCTGTGTGTACCACCACTACTGTTACCCCAGACCCCCCACTTACCCTCAGTGAGGACTATGTAAACCCGGCTCAGGTGGCCTTACCTCCCTCCAGTGAGGAGGATGATGATGATGATGACGGCAGTGACTGCAGTGATGGAAGCGGCTTGGCAGATGGGGGTCTCCTGCGGGCAATTGTTATGCAGGAGTCCCCCACCCGTCTGGAAAACTTTTCCTTCGGGGATGATTTGGGCCCAGAGGAGAAGGGAAAGAAGAAGAAGAAAGGAAAGGGCAAGAAGAGGAAGAAGACACAAGGAGTTAAGTTTGTCTTTTCTCCCTTCCAGCAGTCTGGGTCGGCTGAAAAGGGTGCTGGGTCCCCCAATCTGCCAGACCCCGTTTCTGTAGTGGAGCGGGGCCAGCATGGGGGATACAGTAGCGCACCCAAAATGGCCGCGGGTGCTATAGAAAAAAAAGGGCACCCTCCTGTGAGGGGGGAGGGTGTCCAGGCACCGGAAAATGGCGGCAGATTCACCCGTTCGGGGGGCGGTCCCCTGGTTGAAGTGGGCGGTACAGGTCCTGGCACCGCAGGGCACTCTCCTGTGAGGGGGGGGGGGGAGTGTCCGGGCGCTGGACCTTGTTGGTTCAGGGGGCGGTCCCCTAGGTGGCGTGGTTGATACTGGTTCTGGCGCCAGGGGGCACTCCGCTATAAAGTGGGAGGTTCCCTGCACATCAGCTGTAGCGGGAGTTAGTCCGGAGGGACAGTCTTTTTGTGAGGGGGAGTGGCCACCCATTTCAGAGGCGGAGCCTGTGTCTGCACCCAAAGACACAGGAAGAAAGAACTATGCAGCACCAATCCTGAAACCGGCAACCCTTAAACATGAAGCAAAAGACCCAGCCAGCCCAGTCTGTAACACTCCAAGGGAGAGTGAACGCAAGAGTGAAAGTGAAAGGAAAAATGTGAATAAAAATGGTAATGTGCAGAATGTGAGTTATAGTGGTGTGCATGGGAGGAGTTGTGGTAGCAGTGTTGATGAGGGGGGTGCAAGTAGTGTGCAAGAGAGGGGTGCAAGTAGTGTGCAAGAGAGGGGTGCAAGAGGAGTGCAAGAGAGGGGTGCAAGTGTAGTCCAAGAGAGGGGTGCTAGTGAAATACAGGTGAGGAGTGGTAGTGGAATGACAGAGAGAGGTGTTATGGCTGTTAAGAATAAGGGTCCAGGTTTGGCCTCTGGGTCAGTTCCTGGTTCGACTGCCCCCCCGGTAGTGGCTGCTTCTCAGAGAAGCTATGCCAGCGTCACTGCCGGGGGATCAGGGGGATCCCCATCTCCGTCTGGCTCTGGGGGTCACTTGCAACAGCGCCTCCTGGAGGCTCTACGTAGGGGAGACAGGTCAATCCATGTAGAGGGGAGGGGTGAGGTTGACCTGTCTTTTTGGATAGAAAGACATGGCTTAGGCGCCTTCCGAGAACAAAACGGGGAGGTGGTCTGGTCCCTCCCGACATCCGGCCAGGAAAGTGGCCGTAGGAATGTGGTCCGTTTAGTGTGGAGGGGCGAAGATGCGCGTCCGCCTCGGGGTAAGGTGGTTGAGCTCCTCCTCCGGATGGAATTCAGGGCAAGTGACATCTTTGCCCTGATCCACCCCTATGGTACTTCCGAGTTTGACATCAGCTTTGTTCGGCCAGAGGGTCTGGAACTTTTCTGGTCGAATTATGAGGTGGTGAAAAGCGAGCCCGGCTGGCGGGATTTCGCCGTAAAGGCGATATCCCGTCAGAATCTGGCCAAGAAAGTGACCGTTTTGACACGTAACGAGTCACTATCTTGCTATGACATTATGACCTGGCTTAGCCGATATGGGGATGTGACGGACATGCCAAAAAAGAACTATGACGAACATGGGATCTGGTCTGGGGCCTGGACGTTTTCCGTCAAACTGAAGCGTTCGGGGAGCACTGTTGCCCACATCCCATCAGCTGCTTTTCTTGGGAGAGACAGAATCCAAGTTTTCTACCAGGGGCAGCCCAAGGTCTGTCACAGGTGTGGCAGCCCCACTCACTTTAGCGCAGCCTGTACCGTGCAGGTCTGTGCACTGTGCGGTGGGGTAGGTCATCTTGCCGCATCCTGTAGGCAGATCAGGTGTCATCTGTGTGGTGTCTTAGGACACCCTTTCAGCCGTTGTCCTAGCGCCTTTGCCCGTGCGACGGTCACCTTGGCTGGGGAGAGCAGTAACGTTGCCTCAGCTGGGGAGGGCACGGGTGCGGGTGAAGGTGCAACAGGGTCAGTGAAGAGAAAGTCCTGCCAGGCTGAGGCGGGAGGCTAATCGGAGAAGGAGCAGGGAACTGGAGAGTTCCCATGTGGCAGGGGTAGCTTCTGGCCCTGCTCCTGAGGTTAGTCCTGAAACTGCTGAGACCCTGGGGGAGAATGTGCTGGAAGAGGAAATGGGGAGAATCTGTAAAGAAGAGGGCAGCAAGGCCGATCTTTCCGATTCCTCCCACTGTGAAAGTGTGGATGAGGAGGGTGAAGAGAGGCCAAAAAAGAAGGGCAGTAAAGGGAGAAAGAAGAGGTCGGAGCCCTCTAGTCCCCGTGCTGCGGACCAGGTCCCAAGCGGAAGCTTACCTGCCGCCCCTCTGATTGATCTGTCTAACCGGTACTCTGTCCTTGAAGACATCTCCTCCCCCTCCTTGAAGGGGGGGGGGGTCAGGGATGGGGTGCCTGAAGTGGGGGAGCCTCCAGGGGGAACTGGGCCCTGTCCTGATGGGGCAATTTCCGCAGGGGATGGGGCCAAATCGGAGCCAGGCGGAGATGGGGATTATAAAATGGACCAGTCAGAATCAAAAAACGGTCCAAAGACAAGGAAGCCTCCTCATCTGGGGATGAGGGGGTAAAGAAGAAACAAAAATGAGGGGGTTAGGGCCGTCTATCTCAATCACCCATGATGGCGGCACTCACCCCATTGACACTGGCATCTATTAACTGTGCCAGTATAAAGTCTGATACGGCTAGATTCGCAGCCTTTGATTTTCTCGGCCGTGTTGAAGCCGATATTTTGTATCTGCAGGAGACCAGGTTGTCAGATCTTGCCTCTCTGGTAAAAGCCAGGAGAGAGTGGAGGCGTGGCCCCTCCCACTGGTCTCTTGCGGCTGAGCCGTATAGTGGGGTGGCGGTCCTTTTTACCGCTCCTGTTGAATGCAGACGGGTTATTGAGTTAGAAATGGGGAGGTGCCTGATCTTAGATGTCCTCATGAAGGGGCAAGAGCTCCGGCTTATTAACATCTACGCCCCACAAACCAAGTGGGGCCGCAAAGATCTCTTTATGAGGATTAAGCCCTTTCTTTTTACAAGCCGACAGGTGATCTTTGGAGGGGATTTCAATACTGTCAAAAGGTCCCAAGATAGGAGAGGCTCCAATGATCGGTTGGCTTATGATAGCATAGCTCTCAATAGCATAGTTAGGGTAGCTCGCCTAGAGGACGCCCACATCCGGAGCCCCTCAGGCCACGCGGGTTTCACCTATCATCGAGGTAGCTGCAGGTCTAGAATAGACAGGTTTTATTTGAAGGAGGAAGCTGTCTCTTCTGCAGTGTCCGTGGTTGAGGTGGAGTTCTCCGATCACTGTATGATTTTGTTTTCCCTGAATGTTTCAGAGACCCCTCGGATGGGTAAAGGTTATTGGAAGCTGAATTCGTCCCTCCTGGAGGAAGCAGAGGTAAGACAGTCCTTTGAGGATTTTCTTCAGAGTCAGGTACCTTTACTGGGCCTATGTAGTAGTAAGTCAGAGTGGTGGGAGATATTCAAGAAGCGGGTTGCGGGGTTCTTCCGCCAGCTCTCGAGCCTCAGGTCCCTGAATAGGTATCGCCTGTATCAGGGACTGAGGAGGAAACTCGAGCTTCTCGTCTCGACTGGAGGTAGCCGGGAGGATATCTCCAGAGTGAAGTCCTTGCTGATGAGGTGTCAGTACGATAGGCACGCATCTTTGGTTTTTGAGAGGGATTTCGGGAAGTACCGCTCGCCCGACCCTTACAGAAACTGTAAGATGTCAGTGAGTAGTAAAGTCATTTCAGGACTGATTGATAGTACAGGATCTCTGAATCGGTCCAGATCAGGGATCTTGGAGGTCGTCAGATCCTTCTACTCGCATCTCTTGGGAAGGAAGGATCTAGATCGAGACGGGATGTCGGCTTTCCTGGCTGAAACCATTCCTGAGCCAGGGGTAGACCCCTCTCTTGATGTTTTGGCAAAAAAAATCAGGGAAGAGGAAGTGAGACTGGCGATTGAGGGGCTTGCCCCCAAAAAGTCACCAGGTCCGGATGGCTTAACATCCGAGTGGTACAAGACCTTTAAGGAGTCTTTAGCTCCCCTCTTGACTGAGGTATTCAATGAGTGTCTCTCCTCGGGCACTCTGCCGAAGTCAATGAGGAGGTCAGCCCTGATTCTTCTCTCAAAGGGTAAAGATCCCAGCCATATTGAGAATTGGAGGCCCATAGCTCTTCTCAATACGGACAGGAAGCTTCTGGCAGAGATACTGTTTAATCGGCTGGTGAAGTTTGCACCCCGGCTCCTTTCGGGGGCCCAGCACTGCTCTGTTCCAGGCCGAAGCACCTTAAGTGCTGTTCTCGGTGTCCGGGAGGCAGTGGAGCGGAGTAGTGCAGGTCTCTGGAAGGGGTACTTGCTGTCCCTGGATCAGGCCAAAGCATTTGATCGGGTGAACCACGAGTACCTCTGGTCCGTCCTCCTGAGATATGGCTTACCGTGTGCTTTTATTAATTGGCTTAAGACCTTATATGCAGGGGCAGAGAGTTTCCCGCTGGTGAACGGGTGGTCTGGCCGCTCTTTTGAGGTGGGGTCCGGAGTCCGTCAGGGTTGTCCTTTGAGCCCGCTTTTATACGTGTTCGCAATTGATCCCTACGTCCGGAGGGTAGATTGTGGGCCGTTGGCGGGAGTCGGGATGAGTCTGGCGGAACTGGATGTCGCCCAGAGAGTGGTGGCGTACGCTGATGATGTCACCATTTTCGTTTCCTCGAGAGAGGAGGTCGATGTGGTGATGTCGGAGGTGGAACGCTACTCGGAGGCATCCGGGTCTAAGATCAACCGGGATAAGTGTGAAAGTCTCTGGCTGGGAGGGGGAGATCCCACTTTTGATCTCCCGGACACCCTCCCAGGGCCCCAAGACTCAGCAAAAATTCAGGGCATCACATTCGGCCAGGATGATTATCCCACCAAAAACTGGGATGGTAAGCTACAGGATGCCACTCATAGGGTGGATCAGTGGAAGGGTTGGTCTATGACCCTCAGGGAAAGGGTACACCTGATCAAATCGTATCCTGCTCCCCTTGTTTATCTATCTTGGCAGTGTATGTATCTTGCCAGATGCCTACTACACTAGGATCTACAGCCTGTTTTTCCAACTGTTATGGGGGAACAGGATGAACCTAGTCAAGAGAGAGGTTCCGTACCGCACAAGGAGACTAGGGGGTTTATCTATGGTAAACCCTGTGGTGTTCTTAACAAACACCTTCTTGAAAGCTAACATTTCAAACCTCTGGTCAGAGAGGGCTCCTCCGTGGGTACTCTCCTGCAGGGAATGGTTTCGGCCTTTCTTCCAGGAATGGGAGACAGGAGGGCAAGTGAAGGACCTCCGTACGCCCCATGGGCATCTTCCGGCTTACGCTACCCCGACTCTGAAGGCGATACGTCGGTGGGGTCTGGG
The DNA here is from genome assembly GCF_029499605.1 of Hyla sarda. NCBI lineage: Eukaryota > Metazoa > Chordata > Amphibia > Anura > Hylidae > Hyla > Hyla sarda. Next base: position 463,389 of record NW_026607598.1, read on the forward strand.
AGTGTGGGAGATCAGGACCCAGTCAAGGCAGTTCCTTGACAAACGGGTTCTGTTGACCCACTTCCAGAAGCCTCTGGCGCTCAGGGACTGCACAGGTCGGGATCTGAGGGTGGGGTTGTATCTCTTAAATATGAAAAGGATCCCCCAGAAGTTTTGGGACTTGGCCTGGCGCTGCTTTCAGGGGAAGCTATATGTGAGGGACAATTTGAAGTGCAGGAGATCTGATGACCGGGGATGTCCCCGAGAAGAGTGCGGGGACATGCTGGAAAGCATGGACCATTTCCTGCTTCATTGTCCCTTTAATATAAGGGTCTACAACCGGGTGGGCGCTTCCATCGGCTGGAGTCAACTAGGGTCAGTTTATCTTTAGGGATAATGGTAGGGTGAGAGGTAGGGTGCAGTTAGGGAAAGAATATACATTTTGTATGTATCAGGATTGCCTTCCTTCTTCCTGGTGGTGGGCTAATGCATGTGCACCCTAGCTTTTTGTTTTGTTTTCAGATGCTATGGTTATGAAGGGCTTACAGGCACCGAACTTGGGCCTAAAGTGGGTTGTATTGTTTGCTTATGTATGTTAAAGCTGGTAATGGTTAAGTTGGTTGGGAGGAGTTCTAGGTTGGGAGGGTATATTTGTGGGTGGTGGTGGTCTTTTCTTTTGGTGGACCTGGCATGGGTCAGTTGTGGACTGGACATTGAGGACTATGAACTGTATGGAAAAAACTCTGACCCATGTACAGGAGGGCGGGTGGTGTGGGTGAAGGGTCAGTTTACTGTAGAATGTTCTTTTATATTTGTAGGTGTGTTTTATGTTTATTTACAGGTGTATATAGTTTGTGTATAGTATTGTACATAGTAGTGTATATAGTTAGTTATGTATATAGTATGTATAATGTTATGTTATAAAAAAAATTTTTTTTTTTTTTTTTTTTTTTAAGTATATAGTATTTATAGTAGAGATAGACATGGCAGTCGAACCAGTTTTGTTTTTGTAGTAATGTTTCTTTAGTATCCCGTTGTGGATTTATTTTCTTTGGTTTATATATGTAGTATGTAGTAAAGATGTGTGTAAGCATGTGTGTATTGTGTTTTCTGTGATATTTTCCCGAGTTTGGGTATTTTGAGTTGAATTTAATTTATTTATTTATTTATTTTTGGTTTCTTGGTTAAATGTAGTTAATATATGGATATATATGTGTGCATGTGTGAGTGTGGTATAGTGTTGTTATTATTATTATAATTATTATTATTATTTAAAAAAAAAAACATGGTGTGCAGTGTGAGTGCTTGTTGTGTTTTCTATTTGTAATGTATGATTTTTCCCGAGTTTGGGTGTTTTGAGTTAAAGCGAAATAGTGCTATATTTATGTTTCTTATGAGTGTGTTGTTTGGCTATGAAAGGTGTAGTTATAATATTTCTAGTTCTAGTAGGAAAGCTGGGCTAGCCGGTTAGGCAGGATTTTTGTTCTTTTATTTAAATGTAAAGTTTGGGTTTATGTTATTTCATGTTGTTGTTTTCCGTTATGGCAAAGTTGTGCTGGTTTATGTTTTGTTATGATTTGTATTTTTCTAATAAAAGATTTACAGGATATAACTCAGGATCAGTACAGGATAAGTAATGTATGTACACAGTGACCTCACCAGCAGAATAGTGAGTACAGCTCTTTAGAATAATACAGGATATAACTCAGGATCAGTACAGGATAAGTAATGTAATATATGTACATAGTGACCTCACCAGCAGAATAGTGAGTACAGCTCTTTAGAATAATACAGGATATAACTCAGGATCAGTACAGGATACGTACGGGGGAGGGGATTATCAGATTATGCAAGTGAGGGGAGGATACCCCCGGCGGTGGGTCCCTTGCTGCGGCCTTGATCCTGGAAGCGGCCGTGTGGGGACTGAGAGGAGCGGGAGACTCTCTATGCTCCGCTCTTCTCTATGATGCCGCCCGTGACGTTGCACCACACGTCACGTCACGTGACCATCTCCCAGACAGCCATTGCGGTACTGGCTGCCTGGGAATGAGTGACGGCGGCGGCGAACATAAAAAGGTAGCGTGCGGCGCAAACCCGCCCCCCCGCCCACTCCTACTAACATTTTGGCCGGGCCCCTGACGCCTGGCCCGCCAGCCTTTATCAGCTTTATGGGGCAAAAGGGGAGAGCTGCTTTTGGGCCCCCAGGAATTACAGGGCCCGGTGCAGCTGCCCCTTTTGCTCCACACCCGGCACACCCTGTGCGCACGCCTATGAGTGTACATGGGTGACAGAGGGGTGTAGAGGAGTGTACATGAGTGACAGAGGGGTGTAGAGGAGTGTACATGGGTGACAGAGGGGTATAGAGGAGTGTACATGGGTGACAGATGGGTGTACATGGGTGACAGAGGGTTGTAGAGAAGTGTAAATGGGTGACAGGGGTGTAGAGAGGTGTACAAGGGTGATAGATGGGTGTAGAAGAGTGAACATGGGTGACGGGGGCATAGGGGTGACAGAGGGGTGGACAGGGGGTGGACATGGGTGACAGGAGGGTGGAGAGGGGAGACAGGGGGTCAGAGGGGTGGACAAGGGGGTAATAGAGGGACAGGAGTGACAGAGGGGTGGACTGGGGTAACAAAGGGACAGATGGGTGAACAGGAGGGTGGACATGGGTGACAGAGTGGGGGTGGACATGGGTGACGGGGGGTGGACATGGGTGACGGGGAGGATTACATGGGTGACGGGGGAGGGATTACATGGGTGACGGGGGAGGGATTACATGGGTGACGGGGGAGGGATTACATGGGTGACAGGGAGGGTGGACATGGGTGACAGGGAGGGTGGACATGGGTGACAGGGAGGGTGGACATGGGTGACAGGGAGGGTGGACATGGGTGACAGGGGCGTTGGACATGGGTGACAGGGAGGGATTACATGGGTGACAGGGAGGGATTACATGGGTGACAGGGAGGGATTACATGGGTGACAGGGAGGGATTACATGGGTGACAGGGAGGGATTACATGGGTGACAGGGAGGGATTACATGGGTGACTGAGGGGTGGACATGGGTGACTGAGGGGGTGGACATGGGTGACTGAGGGGGTGGACATGGGTGACAGGGGGGGTGGACATGGGTGACAGAGGGGTGTACATGGGTGACAGGTGTGTAGAGGAGTGTACATGGGTGGCAGAGGGGTACAGAGGAGTGTACATGGGTGACAGATGGGTGTACATGGGTGACAGAGGGTTGTAGAGAAGTGTAAATGGGTGTCAGAGGGGTGTAGAGAGGTGTACAAGGGTGATAGATGGGTGTAGAAGAGTGAACATGGGTGACGGGGGCATAGGGGTGACAGAGGGGTGGACAGGGGGTGGACATGGGTGACAGGAGGGTGGAGAGGGGAGACAGGGGGTCAGAGGGGTGGACAAGGGGGTAAAAGAGGGACAGGAGTGACAGAGAAGGGTGGACTGGGGTAACAAAGGGACAGATGGGTGAACAGGAGGGTGGACATGGGTGACAGAGTGGGGGTGGACATGGGTGACAGGGGGTGGACATGGGTGACGGGGGGGATTACATGGGTGACGGGGGAGGGATTACATGGGTGACGGGGGAGGGATTACATGGGTGACGAGGGAGGGTGGACATGGGTGACAGGGAGGGTGGACATGGGTGACAGGGAGGGTGGACATGGGTGACAGGGAGGAAGGACATGGGTGACAGGGGGGGTGGACATGGGTGATAGGGGGGGTGGACATGGGTGACAGGGGGGGTGGATATGGGTGACAGGGGGGGTGGACATGGGTGACAGGGGGGTGGACATGGGTGACAGGGAGGGATAACATGGGTGACGGGGAGGGATTATATGGGTGACAGGGAGGGATTACATGGGTGACAGGGAGGGATTACATGGGTGACTGAGGGGGTGGACATGGGTGACTGAGGGGGTGGACATGGGTGACAGGGAGGGATTACATGGGTGACAGGGAGGGATTACATGGGTGACGGGGGGGTGGACATGGGTGACTGGGGGGGTGGACATGGGTGACTGGGGGGGTGGACATGGGTGACTGGGGGGGTGGATATGGGTGACAGGGAGGGTGGACATGGGTGACAAGGAGGGTGGAAATGGGTGACAGGGAGGGTGGAAATGGGTGACTGGGGGGGTGGACATGGGTGACTGGGGGGGTGGACATGGGTGACTGGGGGGGTGGACATGGGTGACTTGGGGGGTGGACATGGGTGACTGGGGGGGTGCACATGGGTGACTGGAGGGTGGACATGGGTGACAGGGAGGGTGGACATGGATGACAGGGGGGGATTACATGGGTGACATGGAGGGATTACATGGGTGACAGGGAGGGATTACATGGGTGATAGAGATGGACAGGGAGGTAAACAAGGCAGATATGGCTGACAGGGGGGGGTGGACATGGGTGATAGAGATGGACAGGGAGGTAAACAAGGCAGACGTGGCTGACGGGGGGTGGACATGAGTGACGGGGTCGGGGGGGAGGGGTAGAGTGTGGACCTGGGTGACGGTGGGGGGATTTAGACAGGGTTGAGAAGGTGAACAGAGGGGTGGAAAGGGTACGGTACCTTAAGCAAGCCGGCCCGCACAGCTTGCAGTTCCACAGGAGGCACGGGAGTACGGCGCTGGTGCAGCTCGTTCCGCCCCAGGGCACCATATCCGGCTCACTGCGCCGCAAGGGAGAGGGGGACGGAGGGGGACACAGGAGACGGAGAGTGAAGGAGGGGGATGCGGGGGACACAGGGAACAGATGGGGAAGGAGGGGAACACGGGTCACGCGGCAGACGCAGGGGACGGAGGGGAACACAGGAAACGCAGGAGATAGAGGGGGACGCTGTGTGCGCAGTGCGCACGCAGACTTCCCTTCCCCCCTGCGCCGTCAGGCCGGGGCGGGACATTTAAAAAAAAATAATAGTAAAAAATAAAAAAAATCACGGCAAAATCCAGCGGCACCACGGGCAGTGCTGAACGGCACACACGTGTGCCGCGGCACCGCGGTTGGGAATCACTGCTATATACTGACCCCCATATATATGAATGTATACTATATACTGACCACATATATATGAATGTATACTATATACTGACCCCCGTATATATGAATGTATACTATATACTGACCCCCATATATGAATGTATATTATATACTGACCCCCATATATATGAATGTATACTATATACTGACCCCCATATATATGAATGTATATTATATACTGAAACCCCATATATATGAATGTATACTATATACTGACCCCCATATATATGAATGTATATTATATACTGACCACATATATATGAATGTATACTAAATACTGACCCCCGTATATATGAATGTATACTATATACTGACCCCCATATATGAATGTATATTATATACTGACCCCTATATATATGAATGTATACTATATACTGACCACATATATATGAATGTTTACTATATACTGACCCCATATATATGAATGTATACTATATACTAACCCCCATATATGAATGTATACTATATACTGACCCCCATATATATGAATGTATACTTTATACTGACCCCATATATATGAATGTATACTATATACTGACCCCCATATATATGAATGTATACTATATACTGACCCCCATATATATGAATGTTTACTATATACTGACCACACATATGAATGTATACTATATACTGACCCCCATATATATGAATGTATACTATATACTGACCCCCATATATATGAATGTATACTATATACTGACCCCCATATATGAATGTATACTATATACTGACCACACATATGAATGTATACTATATACTGACCCCCATATATATGAATGTATACTATATACTGACCCCCATATATATGAATGTATACTATATACTGACCCCCATATATGAATGTATACTATATACTGACCCCCATATATATGAATGTATACTATATACTTACCCCCATATATATGAATGTATACTATATATTGACCACATATATGAATGTTTACTATATACTTAGCAACCAATCAGATCGCTTCTTTCATTTTTGAATAGGCCTCTGACAAATGAAAGAAGCAATTTGATTGGTTGCTATGGGCAACTCAGCAGCTTTTCCAGGAAAGTAAAGTTTAACCACAACACTGTAACACTGTCCACCCTGGGACTCGAACCAGTGACGGTTTCCCATCCCACTGTACTGCCGAGACGGTCCTGCTTATCTTACATGCAGTGAGATCCCCATAGACCACAATTAGCCTATTGGTTTTATTGGGCAAAAAATCACAGAGTTGATGCACTAGTCACAGTTCTCTATACCATTAATGAAGGGAGGGCTCAATATTCGCAAATTTGCGCATATGCGCACAAATTTTCACATATGCGCAAAAAAAGCGAATATTCGTAATTATGAATATATAGTGCTATATTTGCAATATTTGCAAATTCGCGAATATGCTATATTCGCGATTAAAATTTGAATTGCGAATATTCGTGAGCAACACTAGTCGCTGCAAATACAGTGAAGGAGTTTAAACATGCATGGGATAGGCATAAGGCTATCCTTCATATAAGATAGGGCCAGGGACTATTGATAGGATTCAGATTATTGGGCAGACTAGATGGGCCAATTGGTTCTTATCTGCCGACACATTCTATGTTTCTATACTGTATGGATATCAGAAAAATGGTTCCAAGCTCTTATTTCTTTATTAAATTCACTACTTTGGGGCAGGAAAGCACGAGAATGAAATATGTTTCTTTAACGTTAGCTGAGCACGATGGGGGTTGGGCACTTTTTTTTTTTTTTTAGGTACTTTTTAGCACTAAAATTGCAGACTATTATGAGAAGGAGGGAAAATGTAGTCCTATTTTTTCTCTCTAAGGGTATGTTCACACTACGGAATTCCCGCGGAAATCCACGGGCGGAATTCCGCAAGCCGAATTCCACGGGCGGAACTCCGAGAGCCGAATTCCGCGGTGTGAACTTAACATTAATGTGAATGGGTTTCCGCGAGAGCCGTTCACACTGCGGAATTTCAGCGCCAATGAAATTGTTCCGCCCAAAGAAAGAACATGTTCATTCTTTGCACGGAAGTCCGCGAGCACTGCATAGCTGTCAATGGTGACGGCTCAGTGCCGCCCGGTCCTACCGCCACCGCCGGCTGCCAGTCTGAATCTTCGCTCACTGAATTCAGCGAGCGGAGATTCCATTCACACACTGTAGTGTGAACATACCCTAATGGGTCGTTATAAGGATATTTTTGAGATTTTGGAAGCTGGGATACTCACTACACCCATGCATATCTAGATAATTAAGTATGGGAGGAACTTAAAAAATGTTTAAAATCACATGGAGATTTGACTTTACTTCATTATGGTCGAATAAAGCACTTAAAGAATTCCTTAAAATTAAAGATTCACTCTTTTGGATGAAAAGGGGCTTATTTATGTAAATCAATTATACGCTTTAGGTCAAATAAAGTCGTTTGAAGAGATAGCCCATAAGTGTGTGGGGGGAAGACAATCAGAAACATTGTTTTTAACAAATAAGTAACACAGATCATAAACCAATAAAAGGAGAGATTGGAGATTTCAGGGATTCTATATATAAGAAAAGTTTAATTAGACTATTTCCTTATGCGAAGTTGCTGTCTCGGCATGCTGGGAGTTGTGGTTCTGCAGCGGTTGGGGGTTCACAGCTTGAAGACCACTGCTATAGAGGGTGCAAATGTATCTGAGCCCTGGAACTCAAATAATGTGAAATATGAGATGATCAAAATGGAGCCCCTGCACTAATTACTTGGGTTCTGAGGTCTGTAAGGTCCATAGTAAAAACATCAGGTTCTGTCTATAGCAGATACTAAATCATGGCAGCTCAAAGAAACAAGCAGTCATTCTGACATGTCACATGTGATGTCATAGACAGCTGGAGGCCTGACATCCCACTGACAGCCGCCCGAGCCTTCAGTCAGTTCCAGTGCGATTAGTGAGAATAGTGAGATTAGCGTCTTCTTCTTCTACTTGTCTGAAATGGAGCTAAAAGGACTGGGGTTCGTCCCCCTCCTGTTGGCGTTTTGGTGTGCGGCCTGGCTTGCCACCAGCTACATCATGACGGTCGTCCTCGGCCATGCAGCCTCGCCACTGATGAGCATCAGGTAAGATAAACAAGCACATGATTCTTATTTCATGGGTTGGGAGTGAGGAAATATCCATAATAACATTGGTTTCTTTTCCTTCACAGTGACGTGGGAAATGTCTTTCCCGAAAGCATATTATTCAGAATTGGATTCATAGGGATGTCCATTGGCACTTTGGTACTAACCTTTCTTATTTATAAGTATATGGTTATGCATACTGAAGAGTTCAGGGGTCATCAGGTCCTGATCCAGAGGATCCTGCTGGCCATTGTGTGGGCCTCCTGTTTTTCCACAGCTGTTATGCATGTATTGTCCCCCGAAGAATATCCCAGGATACACTTTGTCAGCACGATAATTTCCATTACATGTGAAGCCTTATACTACCTTGGGCAGTCCATCCAGATGTATAAATTACCAGGAGCAAAAAAAGTCATCCACCATAGTAGATGCACCTGCTGTGGCCTGACTTTTGTCTGTGTAGTTTTCTATTTTGGATATGAAACATTAAAGGAATTATTCCATAATGATGAAGACTGGGACGAGATCCGTGAAATCCCCATCATAATCATCGAGTGGGTGATGCTTCTACTGATCCTGATAAACATCGTGACCTATTATTCCACCATGCAGAGGTTATTGTTGACCGTCTCCAGAAACAGCTGCACACTCTCTCTTAGAGTAAAAATTGATGACTTCGGGGTGTAGACCACCACGGGGGCCATCAAGTGGACTTCTGGGAGAGATACTGCACAGGACACGGAAAACATCTAAAGAAGAATAACTGGGGGACTACATATGGTGCCAGTAATCATGACACAATAATATGAGCTGGTGATATTACCTATACAAAAAAAAATAATAAAAAAATATTGGTGTGTGAAGTGTAATACCTAGTTAGAAAAACAGAATCAAATTCATCATTATAACCCCCCTCTGCATTACCCTGTTTATTATTTTTCAAGCAAGCACTTTGTTCTAATTCGTCCACTCTCTGGCGTGCTCCTTGTATAAGGGGTTTGGGATACCCTTTTTGTTTAAAACGATCCTCCAGGTTCTCTAGTTGTTGTAGGTATTTTTGTGTGGAAGAACAATTCCTTCGGATTCTTTTCATTTGACCTAATGGAATGTTCTTCTTCCATTATTTAAGATGGCAACTGTTAAAGTCGAGGTATCTGTTTGCATCCACCTCCTTAAAATAGTTGGCAGTATGCGAACAGCCATCCTGAATATAGATATTTAAATCCAGGAACTCACATTTTTTGGGGGGACTGATGCAGCGCTGCCTTTGGATATCTCTGGCTCTGCCATAGCGCTTTTTTTGAGGGGGCGTGTCGGCTGCCCCTTCGTCTGGTGGTCAACACTAGTGTTGCTCGCAAATATTCGCAATGCGCGAATTCGCGAATATTCGCCAATATAGCACTATATATTCGAAATTACGAATATTGTTTTTTTTTTTTTCACAATACACATCACAGTGATCATCCCTCTCTGCTTCCAGCTTGTGTGGTGTAAAGAAGGCTCTAATACTACTGTGTGAGACTGGCGTATGAATTTTCGCATATGGGAAAATTTGCTTATGCACATTTTCATTTATGCAAATTTTCGCATATGCAAAAATATTACGCGAATATTACGAATATGCGAATTTAGCGAATATATGACGAATATTTGTCCATATATACGCGAAATATCGCGAATTCGAATATGGCCTATGCTGCTCAACACTAGTCAACACGCGCTATCTGGCCAGCGAGCCAGGGCCCCGTACAGGAGATCACGGGGCCCCCCAGCAGTCGGACACCCCACAATCTGAAATGTATCCCCTATCCTTGGGATAGGGGATGTTTTTCAACACTGCACTACTCCTTTAATGGCCTCCAAAATGAAGTTCCTCTGATGTATGGGCATCAAGGGATCTTCCACTAAAAAAGATCACACAGCTTCCACTCCTCTGTCATGTGGGATGTTACTATATAATGAAGCAATATCTAGCGTTGCCCACATATAGTCCTCTTCCCGTATGATATCTTTCAATAGGGTTAATAAACGCCCATTTATCTCTGAGGTATGCTGGTAAAGACACCGCACATTTCTGTAACTGATGGTCTATATATTCAGATAAACATCTGGCAACTATCGGACGACCAGGTGTTTTTTTTTTCGGTCTTTATGTACATTAGGTAGAAAATAAAAATAAGGTACATTTGGTTTGGGGTTAAATATATATCATGTTTTTCCCTCTTAAAGGGGTACTACGCACCAAGACATCTTATCCCCTCTCCAAAGGACCCCCGTGATCTCGGTTGCGGCACCCTGTTGTCATCACTGCACAGAGAATACAGGGGCCAGCACATCGGCATAGCCATTGACTGTCCTGGCATGCTGGGAGTTTTGCTACAGCTGGAACTCTTTTTATTAGAAAAATATAAAACTTTTACAAAACACAAATACAATGCTTAATCAGCTGAAACATAAGGATGAAAAAGTAACAAATATAAACTCTTTGTTACAGAATAAAAGGACCTACCTAACCAACCAGCCCAGCTTAACTCAACTACCAAATAATGCCTGATACTACTAATTCTTACCTATTATCCTTCCAAACACACACACATACACACACACATTAATTACCAACAAAACATAAATATAGCTTTCCTTAATTAAGTTTTAACTGAAAACATCCGAATAGGAAACTTATCCCCACATACCATACACAAAATGCATTAAACAAAAATAAATAGGGCTAACTGCCATAAAAATAATAAGGAAATAAATAAAATAATTCCATCTTGGAAATACCATTAATTTTACACACAGACAACAACCAATACTCACAATACATATTAGATCATAACAACGAAAAAAATAAAAAAATAAAATAAAGTAAAAAAAAATAAAAAAAATTATAATAAAAAGAGGGCTTATTGCCATAACTAAAAATAATTCCAACTTGGAAATTTCATTTATTTATTTATTTTTTCCCCTTTCTCCTTTCCCTTCTCTTTAAACTATAGTAACACACACATGCATGGATACATTACCATAAGGGGGAAAAAATAAACACAATAATATCAACTAAAAGCTGGTCCGACTTCCTTTACCCAACAATGAGGTATAACACTATACAAAAATACATAAAACTATTTATACTTATGAAATACATGTAAACAAGAATAAAACCTAAAGAAAAATAACCTACACTATGAACTCTCCCATCACCCACACCACTCCCACTGGACATGGTCAGAGTTCGTGTATCACAGTGTTTTTTTTATTTATTATTATTTTTTTTTTACTGAAACAGTCATTGTCCATAAACTGACCCAAGTCAGACCCAAAGCATCACCCCCTCCCCCCAACAACCCCCACCCAACTTAAAATTAATCCCCCCCCACTATTATTAACTAACTCAACAATGTACTAATTCACTACAACCACAGAAATAATATGAAAAACAAAGTAATACAGTACTTCAAACCCCCACCAGGCCCAAGATTGGTTGCCTGCAAGCCCTTTACATTCAAATTACAGAAAACAAAACAAAAAGCTAGAGTGACATGCATAGCCCACCACCAGGAAGAAGGATGGCAATCCTGATAAAACTAAGTTTCAAAATGCTTACCCTATGAACCTTACTTCTAACCCTATCGCTATCCCTTCATAAAACTGACCCTATACTCACCCTAACATCTATATACTGTCCCTAACCAAAATTAAGGTACATCAAAAGAAAACCCTCTCCACAGGAGAGAAGCCCTACTGGTACCAAGACTGCCATACTCCAAAGACCTGATCTTCCCGAGGTCACCAGTGATGTTCCTACATACCTCCACCTCGGAGAGGACTTTCTGTTGGGTCGATACTAAGCACCGTGCATTCCACGTGTAGTACCTAACCACTAAGCTAACTAAGAATAAAGTGCCCCGATCACGGCCACCCAGGTTCCTGAATGCCCCATAAGCCCACTCCGGATAGGAAAGGCCGGCAAGTTGACTCCAGCCGATGGAAGCACCCACCCTGTTGTAAACCCCTATATTAAAGGGACAATGAAGCAGGAAGTGGTCCATGCTTTCCAGCGTGTCCCCGTACTCTTCTCGGGGACATCCCCGGTCATCAGAGTTCCTGTACTTCAGGTTGTCCCTCACATATAGCTTCCCCTGAAAGCAGCGCCAGGCCAAGTCCCAAAACTTCTGGGGGATCCTTTTCATATTTAAAAGATGCAATCCCACCGTCAGATCCCGACCTGGGCAGTCCCTGAGCGCCAGAGGCTTCTGGAAGTGGGTCAACAGAACCCGTTTGTCAAGGAACTGCCTTCACTGGGTCCTGATCTCCCACACTCCCAGACCCCACCGACGTATCGCCTTCAGAGTCGGGGTAGCGTAAGCCGGAAGATATCCATGTGGTGTACGGAGGTCCTTCACTTGCCCTCCTGTCTCCCATTCCTGGAAGAAAGGCCGAAACCATTCCCTGCAGGAGAGTACCCACGGAGGAGCCCTCTCTGACCAGAGGTTTGCAATGTTGGCTTTCAAGAAGGTGTTCGTTAAGAACACCACAGGGTTTACCATAGATAAACCCCCTAGTCTCCTCGTGCGGTACGTAACCTCCCTCTTGACTAGGTTCAACCTGTTCCCCCATAACAGTTGGAAAAACAGGCTGTAGACCCTAGTGTAGTAAGCCTCTGGTAAAATACATACGCTGCCCAGATAGATAAACAAGGGGAGCAGGTACGATTTGATCAGGTGTACCCTTTCCCTGAGGGTCATAGACCAACCCTTCCACTGGTCCACCCTCTGAGTGGCATCCTGGAGCTTACCATCCCAGTTTTTGGTGGGATAATCATCCTGGCCGAATGTGATGCCCAAAACTTTTGCTGAGTCTTGGGGCCCTGGAAGGGTGTCCGGGAGATCAAACGTGGGGTCTCCCCCTCCCAGCCAGAGACTCTCACACTTATCCTGGTTGATCTTAGACCCGGATGCCTCCGAGTAGCGGTCCACTTCCGACATCACCACATCGGCCTCCTCTCTCGAGAAGAGGAAAATGGTGACATCATCAGCGTACGCCACCACTCTCTGGGCGACACCCGGCTCCGCCAGAATCATCCTGACTCCCGCCAATGGTCCGCAACTCACCCTCCTAAGGAAGGGATCGATCGCAAATACATATAAGAGCGGGCTCAAAGGACAACCCTGACGGACTCCAGACCCCACCTCAAAGAGCGGCCAGACCACCCGTTCACCAGCGGGAAACTCTCTGCCCCTGCATACAAGATCTTAAGCCAATTAACAAAAGTACACGGTAGGCCATATCTCAGGAGGACGGACCAGAGGTAGTCATGGTTCACTCGATCAAATGCTTTGGCCTGATCCAAGGAAAAGTAAGTACCCCTTCCAGAGACCCGCACTACTCCGCTCCACTGCCTCCCTGACACTGAGGACAGCACTTAAGGTGCTTCGGCCTGGAACAGAGCAGTGCTGAGCCCCCGAAAGGAGCCGGGGTGCAAACTTCACCAGCCGATTAAACAGTATCTTGGCCAGAAGCTTCCTGTCTGTAGGTGCGAGTAGAAGGATCTGACGACCTCCAGGATCCCTGATCTGGACCGATTCAGAGATCCCGTACTATCAATCAGTCCTGAGACTACTTTACTACTCACTGACATCTTGCAGTTCCTGTAAGGGTCGGGCGAGCGGTACTTCCCGTAATCCCTCTCAAAAACCAAAGATGCTTGCCTATCGTACTGACACCTCATCAGCAAGGACTTCACTCTGGAGATATCCTCTCGGCTACCTCCAGTCGAGACGAGAAGCTCGAGTTTCCTCCTCAGTCCCTGATACAGGCGATACCTGTTTAGGGACCTGAGGCTCGAGAGCTGGCGGAAGAACCCCGCAACCTGCTTCTTGAATATCTCCCACCACTCAGACTTACTACTACAAAAGTCCAGTAAAGGTACCTGACTTTGAAGAAAATCCTCAAAGGACTGTCTTATCTCTGTTTCCTCCAGGAGGGACAAATTCAGCTTCCAATAACCTTTTCCCATCCGGGGGGTCTCTGAAACATTCAGGGAAAACAAAATCATACAGTGGTCGGAGAACTCCACCTCAACCACGGACACTGCGGAAGAGACGGCTTCCTCCTTTAAATAAAACCTGTCTATCCTAGACCTGCTGCTACCTCGATGAAAGGTGAAACCCGCGTGGCCTGAGGGGCTCCGGATGTGGGCATCCTCTAGGCGAGCTTCCCTGACTATATTACTAAGGGCCACACAGTCATAAGCCAGCCGATCATTGGAACCTCTCCTATCTTGGGACCTCGTGACATTATTGAAGTCCCCTCCAAAGATCACTTGCCGGCTAGTAAAAAGAAAGGGTTTAATCCTCATAAAGAGATCCTTACGGCCCCACTTTGTTTGTGGGGTGTAGATGTTAATGAGCCGGAGCTCTTGTCCCTTCATGAAGACATCTAAGATCAGGCACCTCTCCATTTCTAACTCAATGACCCGTCTGCATTCGACCGGAGCGGTAAAAAGGACCGCCACCCCACTATACGGCTCAGCCACAAGAGACCAGTGGGAGGGGCCGCGCCTCCACTCTCTTCTGGCTTTCACCAGAGAGGCTAGATCTGACAACCTGGTCTCCTGTAAAAAGAAAATGTCGGCTTCAACACGGCCGAGAAAATCAAAGGCTGCGAATCTAGCCGTATCAGACTTTATACTGGCACAATTAATAGATGCCAGCGTCAATGGGGTGAGTGCTGCCATCCTGGGTAATTGAGTTAGACGGCCTTACCCATTATTTTTTCTTGCCCTTCTTCTTCACCGCCTCATCCCCTGAAGAAGAAGGAGCATTCTTACTTTCTTTAGATCTCTTTTTTGACTCAGACTGATCCATCTGGCTCCCATCTCCATCTGGCCCTGAGTTAGCCCTGCCCTCCGAGGAAGATGCCTCAACAGGACAGGACCCAGTTCCCCCTGGAGGCTCCAATCCCTCAGGCACCCCATCCTCGCCACCCCCCTCCAATGAGGGGGAGGAGATGGTATCAAGGACAAGGTACCTGTTCGATAGGTCAATCAGAAGGGGGGCAGGTAAGCTTCCTTTTAGGACCTGGCCTTTAGCACCTGAAATAGAGGACTGAGACTTCCCCTTTACAACTTTTTTGCCCTTGTCTTTTTTCGGCCTTTCCCTTTCCTCCTCATCCACACTTTTATAGTGGGAGGAATCAGAAAAGATCAGCCTCTTTGCCTTCCTCTTCGCGAATCCTCCTAATCTCCTCATCCAACACACCATCCCCCAGGGTCTCAGCAACATCTGGGCTAGTGACAGGAGCAGGGCCAGGAGCTACCCCCGCCACCTGAGAACTCTCCAGCTCCCTGCTCCTTCTGCGGTTTTCCTCTCGCCTTAGTTTGGCAGGCCCCTTCTTGCTCTTCATTAACCCTTTTGCTCCTTCACCCATGCCCGTACCCTCCCCAGCCGGGGCAACCCTAAAGCTCTCCCCAGCTGGAGCGGCCACCAAACGGGAAAAGGCGCTGGGGCAACGCTTGAAAGGGTGTCCTAGGACAACACACAGATGACACCGGATCTGCCCACAGGATGCAGCCAAATGACCAGCCCCACCACAAAAAGCGCAAACTTGCACAGTGCAGGCTGCGCTAAAATGGGTAGGACTACCACACCTGTGGCAGACTTTAGGCTGCCCCTGGTAGAAGACTTGGATTCTGTCACGTCCGAGTAAGGCTGCCGATGGGATGTGGGCAACTGTGCTCCCTGAACGCCTAAGTTTGACGGAAAACGTCCAGGCCCCAGACCAGATCCCGTGCTCATCAAGATTTTTCTTGGGCATGTCCGTCACATCCCCATAACGACCGAGCCAGGTCATGATGTCGTAGCAAGACAGCGACTCGTTACGGGTCAAAACGGTCACTCTCTTGGTTTGGTTCTGCCGGGATATCGCTTTTACAGCGAAATCCCGCCAGCCGGGCTCGTTCTTCACCATCTCGTAATTCGACCAGAAAAGTTCAAGACCCTCTGGCCGAACAAAGCTGATGTCGAACTCAGAAGAACCATAGGGGTGAATCAGGGCAAAGATGTCACTCGCCCTGAACTCCATCTGAAGGAGGAGCTCAACCACCCTTGCCCGGGGCGGGCACGCTGTCACGATGCCGGCTGGCAGGTAGTGGATCCTCTGTGCCAGAGAGGGATTGGCGTGGACCGTGCTAGTGGATCGGTTCTAAGTCACTACTGGTTTTCACCAGAGCCCGCCGCAAAGCGGGATGGTCTTGCTGCGGCGGTAGTGACCAGGTCGTATCCACTAGCAACGGCTCAACCTCTCTGACTGCTGAAGATAGGCGCGGTACAAGGGAGTAGACAGAAGCAAGGTCGGACGTAGCAGAAGGTCGGGGCAGGCAGCAAGGATCGTAGTCAGGGGCAACGGCAGGAGGTCTGGAACACAGGCTAGGAACACACAAGGAAACGCTTTCACTGGCACAATGGCAACAAGATCCGGCGAGGGAGTGCAGGGGAAGTGAGGTATAAATAAGGAGTGCACAGGTGAACACACTAATTAGAACCACTGCGCCAATCAGCGGCGAAGTGGCCCTTTAAATCGCAAAGACCCGGCGCGCGCGCGCCCTAGGGAGCGGGGCCGCGCGCGCCGGGACAGGACAGACGGAGAGCGAGTCAGGTACGGGAGCCGGGGTGCGCATCGCGAGCGGGCGCCACCCGCATCGCGAATCGCATCCCGGCTGGAGGCGGTATCGCAGCGCCCCGGGTCAGTGGATCTGACCGGAGCGCTGCAGTGACGAGAGTGTAGCGAGCGCTCCGGGGAGGAGCGGGGACCTGGAGCGCTCGGCGTAACAGTACCCATCCCCTTGGGTCTCCCCCTCTTCTTAGAGCCTGAGAACCTGAGGACCAGACTTTTGTCTAGAATATTGTCCTCAGGTTCCCAGGATCTCTCTTCTGGACCACAACCCTCCCAATCAACTAAAAAAAAAGTTTTCCCTCTGACCTTCTTGGATGCCAGAATCTCTTTGACGGAGAAGATGTCCGAGGAGCCGGAAACAGGAGTGGGGGAAACAAGTTTGGGAGAGAAACGGTTGATGATAAGTGGTTTAAGAAGAGAAACGTGAAAGGCATTAGGGATACGAAGAGAAGGAGGAAGAAGAAGTTTGTAAGAGACAGGATTAATCTGGCACAAAATTTTGAAAGGACCAAGATAGCGTGGTCCCAACTTGTAGCTAGGGACACGGAAGCGGACATATTTAGCGGAGAGCCATACCTTGTCTCCAGGAGAAAAAATGGGAGGAGCTCTTCTTTTCTTATCAGCAAACTTCTTCATGCGTGATGAAGCCTGTAAGAGAGAATTTTGGGTCTCTCTCCATATGGTGGAAAGATCACGAGAAATTTCATCCACAGCGGGCAGACCAGAGGGCAAGGGGGTAGGGAGGGGAGGAAGAGGGTGACGGCCGTACACCACGAAAAATGGGGATTTGGAGGAAGATTCAGAGACTCTGAAGTTATACGAGAATTCGGCCCATGGTAGAAGATCTGCCCAATCATCCTGGCGGGAGGAAACAAAATGTCGTAAATAATCACCCAAGACCTGGTTAATTCTTTCTACTTGTCCATTGGATTGAGGATGATATGCAGAAGAAAAGTTTAATTTAATCTTGAGTTGTTTACAGAGAGCCCTCCAGAATTTTGACACGAATTGGGCGCCTCTATCCGAGACGATCTGCGTGGGCAACCCGTGAAGACGAAAAATGTGTACAAAAAATTGTTTAGCCAACTGAGGCGCTGAAGGAAGACCAGGAAGAGGGATGAAATGTGCCATTTTGGAGAATCGATCAACGACCACCCAAACAACAGTGTTGCCACGGGATGGGGGTAAGTCTGTAATAAAATCCATACCAATCAGAGACCAAGGCTGTTCGGGGACAGGCAGAGGATGAAGAAAACCAGCGGGCTTCTGGCGAGGAGTCTTATCCCGGGCACAGACAGTGCAGGCTCGCACAAAGTCCACGACATCCGTCTCCAGAGTCGGCCACCAATAGAAGCGAGAGATGAGTTGCACAGATTTCTTGATGCCTGCATGACCTGCGAGATGGGAGGAGTGACCCCATTTGAGGATTCCGAGACGTTGGCGTGGAGAGACGAAGGTCTTTCCTGGAGGAGTTTGCCTGATGGAGGCTGGAGAAGTGGAAATCAGGCAGTCAGGAGGAATGATGTGTTGCGGAGAGAGTTCAACTTCCGAAGCATCCGAGGAACGAGAGAGAGCATCGGCCCTAATGTTCTTATCGGCAGGCCGAAAGTGAATTTCAAAATTAAATCGGGCAAAGAACAGAGACCACCTGGCCTGGCGAGGATTCAGCCGTTGGGCAGACTGGAGATAGGAGAGGTTCTTGTGATCGGTGTAAATAATAACTGGAAATCTTGATCCCTCCAGCAGATGCCTCCATTCCTCAAGTGCTAATTTAATGGCTAGAAGCTCTCGATCCCCGATGGAGTAGTTCCTCTCCGCCGGAGAGAAGGTCCTAGAAAAAAACCACAAGTAACAGCATGCCCGGAAGAATTTTTTTGTAGAAGGACCGCTCCAGCTCCTACAGAGGAGGCATCAACCTCCAATAGGAAGGGTTTAGATGGGTCAGGTCTGGAGAGCACGGGAGCCGAAGAAAAGGCAGACTTGAGCCGTTTAAAGGCGTCTTCCGCTTGAGGAGGCCAAGACTTGGGATTGGCATTTTTTTTGGTTAAAGCCACGATAGGAGCCACACCGGTAGAAAAATGTGGAATAAATTGCCTGTAATAATTGGCGAACCCCAAAAAACGTTGGATAGCACGGAGTCCGGAGGGGCGTGGCCAATCTAAGACGGCAGAGAGTTTGTCTGGATCCATTTGTAGTCCCTGGCCAGAGACCAAGTATCCTAGGAAAGGAAGAGATTGGCATTCAAACAGACATTTCTCTATCTTGGCATAAAGTTGATTGTCACGAAGTCTCTGAAGAACCATACGGACATGCTGGCGGTGTTCTTCTAGATTGGCAGAAAAAATCAGGATATCGTCCAGATATACAACAACACAGGAGTATAAGAGATCACGAAAAATTTCATTAACAAAGTCTTGG
The DNA here is from genome assembly GCF_029499605.1 of Hyla sarda. Lineage (NCBI taxonomy): Eukaryota > Metazoa > Chordata > Amphibia > Anura > Hylidae > Hyla > Hyla sarda. Next base: position 482,610 of record NW_026607598.1, read on the forward strand.
AAGACGGCAGGGGCGTTGCACAGGCCAAAGGGCATGACCAGATACTCAAAGTGTCCATCTCTAGTGTTAAATGCCGTTTTCCATTCATCCCCCTCTCTGATGCGGATGAGATTATAAGCACCTCTTAAGTCCAGTTTGGTAAAGATGTGGGCACCTTGGAGGCGATCAAAGAGTTCAGAGATGAGGGGTAGGGGGTAGCGGTTCTTTACCGTGATTTTATTAAGACCGCGGTAGTCAATGCAAGGACGTAGAGAGCCATCTTTTTTGGACACAAAGAAAAATCCGGCTCCGGCAGGAGAGGAGGATTTACGGATAAAGCCCTTTTTTAAATTTTCCTGGATGTACTCAGACATAGCAAGAGTCTCTGGGGCGGACAGAGGATAAATTCTGCCCCGGGGTGGAGTAGTGCCCGGGAGGAGGTCAATAGGACAATCATAAGGCCTGTGAGGAGGTAGAGTCTCAGCTTGTTTTTTGCAAAAAACATCCGCAAAGTCCATATAGGCCTTAGGGAGACCGGTTACAGGGGGAACCACAGAGTCACGGCAAGGGGTACTGGGAACCGGTTTTAGGCAGTCCTTGAAACAAGAGGGCCCCCAACTCTTGATCTCCCCAGTGGACCAATCCAGGGTTGGGGAATGGAGTTGAAGCCAGGGTAGTCCAAGGAGAATTTCGGAAGTGCAATTGGGGAGGACCAAAAATTCAATCTTCTCGTGATGAGGTCCGATGCACATTAGAAGGGGCTCCGTGCGGAAACGTATGGTACAGTCCAATCTTTCATTGTTTACACAATTGATGTAGAGGGGTCTGGCGACACTGGTCACCGGGATGTTGAACCTGTTGACGAGAGAGGCCAAAATAAAATTTCCTGCAGATCCGGAATCCAAGAAGGCCATAGTAGAGAAGGAGAAGGCAGAGGCAGATATCCGCACAGGCACAGTAAGACGTGGAGAAGCAGAGTAGACATCAAGGACTGTCTCACCTTTGTGCGGAGTCAGCGTACGTCTTTCCAGGCGGGGAGGACGGATAGGACAATCCTTCAGGAAGTGTTCGGTACTGGCACAGTACAGGCAGAGATTCTCCATGCGGCGTCGTGTCCTCTCTTGAGGTGTCAGGCGAGACCGGTCGACCTGCATAGCCTCCACGGCGGGAGGCACAGGAACGGATTGCAGGGGACCAGAGGAGAGAGGAGCCGGGGAGAAAAAACGCCTCGTGCGAACAAAGTCCATATCCTGGCGGAGCTCCTGACGCCTTTCGGAAAAACGCATGTCAATGCGAGTGGCTAGATGAATGAGTTCATGTAGGTTAGCAGGGATTTCTCGTGCGGCCAGAACATCTTTAATGTTGCTGGATAGGCCTTTTTTAAAGGTCGCGCAGAGGGCCTCATTATTCCAGGATAATTCTGAAGCAAGAGTACGGAATTGTACGGCGTACTCGCCAACGGAAGAATTACCCTGGACCAGGTTCAACAGGGCAGTCTCAGCAGAAGAGGCTCGGGCAGGTTCCTCAAAGACACTTCGAATTTCCGAGAAGAAGGAGTGTATAGAGGCAGTGACGGGGTCATTGCGGTCCCAGAGCGGTGTGGCCCATGACAGAGCTTTTCCAGACAGAAGGCTGACTACGAAAGCCACCTTAGACCTTTCAGTAGGAAACTGGTCCGACATCATCTCCAAGTGCAGGGAACATTGGGAAAGAAAGCCACGGCAGAATTTAGAGTCCCCATCAAATTTATCCGGCAAGGATAGTCGTAGACCAGAAGCGGCCACTCGCTGCGGAGGAGGTGCAGGAGCTGGCGGAGGAGATGATTGCTGAAGCTGTGGTAGTAGCTGCTGTAGCATCACGGTCAGTTGAGACAGCTGTTGGCCTTGTTGCGCTATCTGTTGTGACTGCTGGGCGACCACCGTGGTGAGGTCGGCGACAACTGGCAGAGGAACTTCAGCGGGATCCATGGCCGGATCTACTGTCACGATGCCGGCTGGCAGGTAGTGGATCCTCTGTGCCAGAGAGGGATTGGCGTGGACCGTGCTAGTGGATCGGTTCTAAGTCACTACTGGTTTTCACCAGAGCCCGCCGCAAAGCGGGATGGTCTTGCTGCGGCGGTAGTGACCAGGTCTTATCCACTAGCAACGGCTCAACCTCTCTGACTGCTGAAGATAGGCGCGGTACAAGGGAGTAGACAGAAGCAAGGTCGGACGTAGCAGAAGGTCGGGGCAGGCAGCAAGGATCGTAGTCAGGGGCAACGGCAGGAGGTCTGGAACACAGGCTAGGAACACACAAGGAAACGCTTTCACTGGCACAATGGCAACAAGATCCGGCGAGGGAGTGCAGGGGAAGTGAGGTATAAATAAGGAGTGCACAGGTGAACACACTAATTAGAACCACTGCGCCAATCAGCGGCGAAGTGGCCCTTTAAATCGCAAAGACCCGGCGCGCGCGCGCCCTAGGGAGCGGGGCCGCGCGCGCCGGGACAAGACCGACGGAGAGCGAGTCAGGTACGGGAGCCGGGGTGCGCATCGCGAGCGGGCGCCACCCGCATCGCGAATCGCATCCCGGCTGGAGGCGGTATCGCAGCGCCCCGGGTCAGTGGATCTGACCGGAGCGCTGCAGTGACGAGAGTGTAGCGAGCGCTCCGGGGAGGAGCGGGGACCCGGAGCGCTCGGCGTAACACACGCATCTTTACCCCTCCAAATCAGACGGGCCACATTCCTACGGTTACTATCCTGCCCGGGAGTCGGGAGGGACCACATCACCTCCCCATTCTGTTCTTGGAAGGCACCCAGACCATGCCTCTCTATCCAAAAAGACAGGTCAACCGAACCCCTCCCTTCTACCTCAATTGACCTATCACCCTTACGCAGAGCCTCCAGGAGGCGCCGCTGCAAGTGACCCCCAGAACCAGATGGAGACGGAGACCCTCTTGATTCCCCGGCAGCGACGCTGGCATAGCTTCTAGCAGTCGCCACCAGGGGGGCAGCCGAACCAGCCCCTACTTCCTCAGTACTCTTTACTGATCCAGTGACATCCCTTTGCCTGCCTCCAGCACTCTTCTCTTGCACACCGATAGCATCCCTCTCTTGTACACCTCTAGCACCCCTCTCTCGCACACCGCTAGCATCCCTTTCTTGCACACCGCTAGCACCCCTCTCTCGCACACCGCTAGCACCCCTCTCTTGCACACCGCTAGCACCCCTCTCTTGCACACCGCTAGCACCCCTCTCTTGCACACCGCTAGCACCCCTCTCTTGCACACCGCTAGCACCCCTCTCTAGTACACCTCTAATGCCCCACTCTTGCACACTGCTAACATTTTCATGCAACATACCATCACCAAAATTTTCACTCTCTTTTGCACTCTTCCCTTTCACACTATTATCCTGGCTAAACTTTCCTGAGCTGGCCGGGTTATTTGCGTATGCCACGGGGGTTTGTGCTGCTGGTCCCGCCCCCGATGACCGCTTTTTCGGTTCTGGCGATGTTACTTCCAGTTCCAGTGATGACACTTCCTTCAACGCCGATGATGTTCCCAGTGAGAACTGCTTCACACTGGGTGGGATCTGTCCCTCCGGACGCACCCCCACCCCTCCTACAGCAGCCGACGTGGAGGGATTCCCCACAGCGTCAGTGCAACCTTCAGGAGCCACCTTACCCGACCGCCCGGGCTTTTCTACCAATCCAGACGCATGGACACTCCCCCCCCCTCACAGAGGAGTGCCCTGCTATGCCCAGATCGCTCGGGGGACCGCCCCCCGAGCAGACAGCAACATCACCAAGCTCCGGCACTAGGACACGCCCCCTGCCCACCTGGGGTGGTCCTGCAGCATCGGAGTCGCCCACCTTAAGCCTGTCCTGCCCTTCCCTACCGACTGGACAGGCGGCTCCTTGGCGTCTGCAGCCATCTTAGAAACCTTATCCACCATGTACCCCCCATTCTGGCCCCGCTTTACAGCAAAAGCGGGGTCGGGCAGACTGGGGGGCCCACCAGCCTGAACCACCTTTTCAGATGGCCCAGACTGCTGGAGAGAAGAATAAACAAGTCTGGTGACCTCTCCTTTTTTCCTTTTATTTCTCCTCTTCCTCTTGCCCTTCACCTCAGTATCTGGGCCTAAGTCATTTCCAAATGAGAAGTTCTCAAAATGGGTAGGTGACTCTTGGAGCACAATCGCCTTCAGCAATCCACCACCAATTAACCCATTGCTGCTGCCGCTGTCGTCACTGCTGTCATCTGACGTTACAGGCAGGGCTACCTGAGCAGGATTTATGTATGAACTCTGGGTTGTGTCCTCCTCCTCTATTTCACTCTCCTCTGCACCACCATCTTGCTTCTCTTTAGCACCTTCCTCAGCACTGTCCTCTCTTTCTCCACCACCATCTTCCTCCACACTGTCCTCCTCAGCACTGTTCTCTCTTTCTCCTCCACCATCCACCTCCACACCATCCTCCTCTGCACTGCTTTCGCTGTGACTGACCTCCTCCTCTCTTTCTGGGTTCTGCTGGCCTCTGAACCGACTTTCATTGCAGAGTTTTTCTCTGAAGATACCAGCCCCTTCCATGATCTCCATCCTCACCCTTTCTACCTCCTCAACCTCTTTTTTCAGGGTGCGCACTTTAGCCGAATACACTGGCCTTCGATTTTTTGAGGTGTAATCAGCCTGGTAACGGGCAAATTTTAAGTCCTCTCTTAGCCCACGAAGCATTTTGCCAAGACACTCATACTCCGCCATTTTTGCTTGGATTCGGGACCCAAAAGTGGCCAAAGACTCCCTGGGACCCAATGCCCCCCATTGCTGGGGTTCAGAGGTACCTTGCCTCCCCATGTTTCTCCTCAACTCCTCACCTTCATGCAGGTCTTTACCTGCAGCCTTGCTTGTAGCCTTCCTTGCAGCCTTGCGGCTTCCAGATATGGACGGTGGAGTTGGTTCTGCATTTCTGCGGATCCTGGAGGATCTCCGTACCCCATCCTGGGAGTTGGCCGTTGCAATGTCACCTCCACCTCCCGCCGGCCTGGTAAGGGAGATGGGGACGTTGGGGTTCATGCAGGGAAACCCTTCCCCGAAGGCTGCCACAAACCTGGGGGGGGGGGGGGGGGAGGGCTGGTGAAAATCCTGCTGCTCTCTGGTTCTCTGGTTCTCCTGGAGCTGACGATCACACAACCACACCCTGAACAGGAAGTAGTGCAACAGCTGGAGACACCCTATTTGGAAAGCACTGCTGTAGGGTAATTTGGTGGTGGATGCAAATCCCTAATTTAGGCCTCAAATGCACATGGTGCTCTTTCACTTTGGAGCCCTCTCATATTTCAAGGCAACAGTTTTTGGTTACAAATTTTTTTTCTCTTCTTTTACCCCTTAAGAAAAGGTAAATTTTGGGTCTACACCAGCATGTTAGTGTAAACAGAGTGTACCATATACATTTGAGGCCTAAATTGGTGATTTGCACAGGGGTGGCTGGTAGTTACAGCAGTTCTGACATAAACATAAAAAACACCCATATGTGACCCCCATTTAGAAAACTACACCCCTCACGTAAAGTAACAAGGGGTATAGTGAGCCTTAACATCCCACAGGTGTTTGACAAATTTTTGTTAAAGTTGGAGGTGAAAATAAAAAAATGTATATTTTTTTCCCTAAAATGCTATTGTTACCCCAATTTTATCATTTTCACAAGGGGTAATAGGAAAAAAAGCCCAGCAAAATTTGTAACCCCATCTCTTCTGAGTCAGAAAATACCCCACATGTGGGTGTAAAGTGCTCTGCGGGTGAACTACAGGGCTCAGAAGAGAAGGAGCACCATTGGGCTTTTGGAGAGAGAATCTGGCTGAAATTGAAGGCCATGTGCGTTTAGGCCTCCATGGTGCCAGAACAGTGAACCCCCCCCCCCACACACACACACACACACACACACATGTGACCCCATTTTGGAAACTACACCCCTAATAAGAAGTGCAGTGAGCATTTACATCTCACAGGTGTCTGATAGATTTTTTTGAGCAGTGGTCTGCCAAAAGAAAAATGAAAATTTTTCATTTGCACAGCCCACTGTTCCAAAGATCTGTCAAATGCCAGTGGGGTTTAACCCCTTAAGGAACCAGCCCATTTTCACCTTAAGGACCCAGCCATTTTTGCACATCTGACCATTGTCATTTTAAGCATTAATAACTCTGGGATACTTTTACTTTTCATTCTGATTCTGACATTGTTTTTTCGTGACATATTCTACTTCATGTTAGTGGTAAATTTTTGTCGAGGCTTGCATCATTTCTTGGTGAAAAATTCCAAAATTTGATGAAAAAATTGAAAATTTAGCATTTTTCTAACTTTGAAGCTCTCTGCTTGTAACAAAAACAGACATTCCAAATAAATAATATATTGATTCACAGATACAATATGTCTACTTTATATTTTCATCATAAAGTTGACAGGTTTTAACTTTTAGAAGATATCAGAGGGCTTCAAAGTTCAGCAGCACTTTTCCAATTTTTCACAACATTTTCTAAATTGGAATTTTTCAGGGACCAGTTCAGTTTTGAAGTGGATTTGAAGGGCCTTCATATTAGAAATACCCCACAAATGACCACATTATAAAAACTGCACCCCTCAAAGTATCCAAAATGACATTTGGGTAAGTGTGTTAACCCTTTAGGTGTTTCACAGGAATAGCAGCAAAGTGAAGGAGGAAATTCAAAATCTCCATTTTTTACACTCGCATGTTCTTGTAGACCCAGTTTTTGAATTTTTACAAGGGGTAATAGGAGAAAAAGCCCCCCAAAATTTGTAACCCAATTTCTCTAGAGTAAGGAAATACCTCATATGTGTATGTAAAGTGTTCGGCTGGTGCAGTAGAGGGCTCAGAAGGGAAGGAGCAACAATGGGATTTTGGAGAGTGAATTTTTGCTGAAATGGTTTTTGGGGGGCATGTCACATTTTGGAAGCCCCTATGGTGCCAGAAGAGCAGAAAACCCCCACATGGCATACCATTTTGGAAACTACACCCCTCAAGCCACGTACCAAGGGGTCCAGTGAGCCTTAACACCCCACAGGTCTTTTACGACTTTTCGTTAAATTTGGATGTGTAAATGAAAAAAAAAAAAAAAAAAGTTTCACTTCCAGGCAGTGGAAGAGAGGTGGTTGTGGTTGTGATAAATATAAAGCAAATACACTATGTTGAGCTAGCGATTGTTTGTCTGTATACAAGAGTGTGAAGCATACAAGTGAGTGAGTATAAAAGTGAGGGGACTTAAAATTAAGGGACTTTAAATTCAGGAAGTTTAACCCCTTAAGGACCAAGGGCGTACAGGTACGCCCTTGGTCCTGCTCTCCTGATATAACGCGGGGTTACACAGTAACCCCGCGTCATATCATGGCGGGCCCGGCGTCATAGTGAAGCCGGGACCCGCCTCTAATAGCGCGCAGCGCCGATCGCGGCGCCGCGCGCTATTAACCCTTTAGCCGCGCGCTCAAAGCTGAGCCGCGCGGCTAAAAGTGAAAGTGAAAGTTCCCGGCTAGCTCAGTCGGGCTGTTCGGGATAGCCGCGGCTAATCGCGGCATCCCGAACAGCTGACAGGACAGCGGGAGGGCCCCTACCTGCCTCCTCGCTGTCCGATCGCCGAATGACTGCTCAGTGCCTGAGATCCAGGCATGAGCAGTCATGCGGCAGAATCGTTGATCACTGGTTTCTTATTAGAAACCAGTGATCAATTATGAAGATCAGTGTGTGCAGTGTTATAGGTCCCTATGGGACCTATAACACTGCAAAAAAAAAGTGAAAAAAAAAAGTGAATAAAGATCATTTAACTCCTCCCCTATTAAAAGTTTGAATCACCCCCCTTTTCCAATAAAAAAAAAAACACAGTGTAAATAAAAATAAAAATAAACATATGTGGTATCACCGCGTGCGGAAATGTCCGAATTATAAAAATATATCATTAATTAAACCGCTCGGTCAATGGCGTGCGCGCAAAAAAATTCCAAAGTCCAAAATAGTGCATTTTTGGTCACTTTTTATATCATTTAAAAATGAATAAAAAGTGATCAATAAGTCCTATCAATGCAAAAATGGTACCGTTAAAAACTTCAGATCACGGCGCAAAAAATGAGCCCTCATACCGCCCCATATACGGAAAAATAAAAAAGTTATAGGGGTCAGAAGATGACAATTTTAAACGTATTAATTTTCCTGCATGTAGTTATGATTTTTTCCAGAAGTCCGACAAAATCAAACCTATATAAGTAGGGTATCATTTTAATCGTATGGACCTACAGAATACAAATCAGGTCTCATTTTTACCGAAAAATGTACTACGTAGAAACGGAAGCCCCCAAAAGTTACAAAACAGCGTTTTTTTTTCAATTTTGTTGCACAATGATTTTTTTTCCCGCTTCACCATAGATTTTTGGGCAAAATGACTGACGTCATTACAAAGTAGAATTGGTGGCGCAAAAAATAAGCCATCATATGGATTTTTAGGTGTAAATTTGAAAGAGTTATGATTTTTTAAAGGCAAGGAGCAAAAAACGAAAATGCAAAAACGGAAAAACCTCCGGTCCTTAAGGGGTTAAATTGAAATATTTGATTTTTTTTTCTTTTCTGTTAATTTTTGCAATCCCCAAATCTAGTATGACCTCCATGTTGGAAAAGGCAGTCCAGTGTGCATCTTGCGCAATGTATGCAATCCTTGAACAACAGTTTGAGGGTGCATATTGTTGTGCGAGATGTGTGCGAGTTGCTCATTTAGAAGCCCAGATCCTGGATCTAGAGGAGCAACTGGCAACACTGAGATGCATTGACAACCCGCAGAGTAGTCTCCTGCTCACTGAGCAGGTACTCTCTGGGGTCGAGGTGGGGATGGATAGTGGGACGGAGGGGCAGGACAGTCAGGCAGTTAGCTGGGTTACAGTTAGAAAACGGGGTAGAGGGAAAAGTGTCAGGGAGGCTAGTCCTGAACTGGCACACCCCAACAAGTTTGCCCAGTTGGCAGATGAGGGGGATGTCATTTCAGAGCTAGCGGTACTGCAGCAGGACTCTGCCTCTGACCGCCAGGGGGGTGTCTGCTCCAGTAAGGAGGGAGGGAGGAGAGCAGGGCAGGCCAGACAGGTACTGGTAGTGGGGGACTCAATTATTAGGGGGACAGACAGGGTGATCTGTCACAAAGACCGGGATAGCCGAACAGTGTGTTGTCTTCCTGGCGCTCGAGTTCGGCACATCGCGGATCGGGTTGACAGGTTGCTGGGTGGGGCTGGAGAAGACCCAGCAGTCATGGTACATATTGGCACCAATGACAAAGTAAGAGGTAGATGGAGTGTCCTTAAAAATGATTTCAGGGACTTAGGCTGCAAGCTTAAGGCAAGGACCTCCAAGGTAGTATTTTCTGAAATATTACCTGTACCACGAGCCGTACCAGAGAGGCTGCGGGAGATAAGGGAGGTAAACAAGTGGCTCAGAAGCTGGTGTAGGAAGGAGGGGTTTGGGTTCATGGAGAACTGGGCAGACTTCGACTTTAAAGGAAACAGATTTCTGACTATAGCTAAAGACCATTATCTGTCCCAAATGGTGCAGGGCCTGACCAGAGGGGGCGCCCTACTAGACTTAATATTTACCAACATACTGAAACTGGCAGAGTAATTAATGTGCAAGTAGATGGACACCGAGGAAATAGTGATCATAATGTAATACATTATAACTTGTTCTTCAATAAGGGAATCTCTCGAGGGGCCACAAAAACAATGAACTTTCGAAAAGCAAAGTTCGATCAACTCAGAGAAGCCCATAACAATATAAAATGGGATAATGTCCTCAAAAATAACAATACTGACACTAAATGGGAGACTTTTAAAAATATCTTAAATTTTCACTGTAAGATGTATATACTTTATAGGAATAAAAGGGTCAGAAATAAAAGTAAACCAATATGGATGAATAAAAATGTTAAGGGGGCAATAAATGACTAAAATAAAGCATTTCAGTTACTAAAACAGGACAGCAGTGAAGAAGCATTAAAAAGCTATAGAGAAAAATGTGAAATATGTAAAAAACAGATAAAAGCCGCAAAAATAGAGACAGAAAGACTCATTGCCAAAGAGAGTATGACTAACACCAAAATGTTCTTTAATTATATAAATAGCAAAAAGGTCAAAAATGAAAGTGTTGGCCCTTTAAAAAATGATGAGGAAGAAATTATAAACGGGGATCAGGAAAAAGCAAATATACTAAAATTCTTCTCCACTGTATTCACTGAGGAAAATGAAATGCCAGGTGAAATACAGTGTGATAAGGTAAGCTCCCCAGTACAGGTCACCTGTCTAACCCAGGAAGAAGTACAGTGCCACCTACAAAAAATCAAAATAGACAAATCACCAGGTCCAGATGGCATTCACCCCCATGTTCTAAAGGAATTAAGTAATGTAATAGACAGACGCGGAGGTGTTGAGGGGCATGTGTGGAACTCCGCTACTCCTTGCTGGGATTTGAATAGACTGGCCCAGACCCTTTCTTGTGGATGGAGAGTGGAGCTGAGTAAAACGATCAGACTTTACATGTGATGAATATCTAACAGTGCAGAAGCCGGTGAAACCATTGATTAATACCCCGGCAATATTCTGAACAGAAGCAGCCTCTTGCACTGGCCCCATGTGGAATGGACAATATTGGATGCCTGACTCTCTGCCTGGTCACTCCTCCTAGCGATTTGGAGAAACCGGGACTCATGGACTAAATTGAACAACTTGGTCTTAGCAGAATTCCTCTCTCATGAAATTGGACCCCTCCCTGGACCCAATAAGATCAGTGACTCTGGGGGGTGATTGCACTGTCTACCAGGGGGAGCGTGAATACGCTAATGATTCCGTAGTTGCATATTAGTATGCTATATTTGGTGGTGGATATTTCTGGATCAGGGTGTGATACCCTAGGTTTTAAGCGCTCCCCAGAGCCATATGGGACTGTGAATTCTTACTTTTGTATGCTGTAAATAACGGGATTTAAATTCTCGAGTGGGAGGGGCCTATGGTGTATAAAGTTGCTAAGTTGGTCCGTGATATCCCCGTAGTGATACATACACCCCACAAATATAAAGTGAAGAGAAATAGTGGGTGAAATGGCCCCTAAGGTGAACCCCAGAAGATCAGGGGGTAGCTCGCCACAAAAAGATAAGGGGGCTATGGGTAAATTGGATAAAATATGGAAGTCTCCAGCTGTGGGTATAAAAACTAGAACCCAGAAGGATCTCTCCCCTAGTAAAACAGGCTCTAGGTACTCGGTCTTGGCGGTGGAAGAAACTGAGGAAGGGCAGTCTGTGCCCCCTGTGGGAACACAGATGTTGGAGGAGATCTTGGGAGGGGTGAAAAAATCTAATTGTGCAATTGAGGAGATAAATAAACAATTAGGTGTGGTATCTACCGAGGTATCTCTGATAAGACACGATATGACTAAAATGAGAGATAGGATTTCCAGACTGGAGGAAGAAGCCCCTAAAACAGAAAATAGGATTAAGGTTTTGGAGGAGGAGGTTAATGACTTGAAAAAGGAGAGGACATCTGTTAAAGATAAGCTCACTGACCTTGAGGATAGATCCAGACGTTGTAATATAAGGATGGTGGGGTTTCCTGATGGGATGGTGGGGTTTCCTGAGGGGGTGGAGGGGGGGGGGGACTCTGCCATACAGTTTCTTAGTAGGTGGTTGAAGGAGGGGATAGGGGAAGGGCATCTTACTCCAATGTTTGGGATTGAACGAGCTCATCAGTGCCAAGGCGTATTCCCCCTCCGGGGGGTCCCCCTAGGACAATCCTAATTAAGTTATATACCTCCCAGGACAGGGATACTATCCTTAGGAGGGCAAGAGAGATGAGGGACCTACAGTATAATGGACAGAATATTTTTCTATATCCGGATTTCTCTTGGGAGACCCAGAGGAAAAGGGCATCCTTTCGGGAGATAAAAAGGCGGCTAAAGAACGCAGGGGTGCCCTTCTCTCTGCTGTTTCCAACGAGACTCCGGGTTGAGCATAAGGGAAAGGTAACAATATTTGGAACCCCACAAGAAGTCTCAGATTGGATGGATAAATAAGGCATCTAATATAAGGCACTACTGTGGCATTAGGGGTTGGAAGTATTAGTTGAGTAATAATGTTACGTCTCGGGGGGGAGGGGGGAGGGGTTGGGGGGTTCTCTGGGGTGTCACTAGGATAGGAGTGCATAGTAGAAGTACGGTGCATTATGGGGAGAGGGGGGGTGCGGGGGGGGGGAAGGATAAGGGAAAGGAGGGAGGGATGGCACGGGATGATCAAAAGAGTGTTTTTTTTTTTTTTCTCTCTCTCTCTTCTTCTTCTCTCTTTTCTTTTTTCTCTTAGGCAAATATATCTATGCTTAAATTATTAGCCTGGAACATACGAGGTATGTCAGATAGAATTAAAAAGTGTGCAGTCTTCGATTATATTCGGAGGTGCCTTCCTGCGATCATATGTTTAGTTGAGACCCATAGGTCAAGAGATGAGCAGATACTTCCAAGGAAGTGGGCCAAAGAAGAATACCACTCCAGACTCTCTTCCTACTCCATGGGAGTATCAGTATATGTTCACAGGAGGGTACCATTCGAGACTAAGAATGCAAAGGTAGATAAGTATGGTCGATATGTATTTCTTTATGGAATATGGGAAGATAGGGCAGTCATCTTGGCTTTTGTTTATATTCCTCCATCTTTTAGAGTGGATGTTCTGAGGGACCTCGTGAGCTATAGCGAAAGTAAGACACATTCGGCATTATGGATAGTTGGAGATTTGAACAATGTAATAGACCCTAGTATGGACAGATACAAATTAGGTAGGAATGTAGGGGGGAACGAAACAGCATTGGCGAGATACTGTGGAGAGATGAATTGGGTTGATGGGTGGCGGAAACTAAACCCAGGAGTAAGACAGTACTCATGTTTTAGTACCTCATATAACACCGCTTCCCGAATTGACTTATGCCTGTGTGATAAGAATGCAATGACCTGGACCAGCAGGGTGTAGTATAAAGCTAAAACCCTATCGGACCATTGCCCAGTGGTGGTGGAAATTGGAGGTAAGGTAATGGGTGGGAAAAGGTTGGGCTTTCGGCTCAACCCCCACTGGATTGAATTAGTGGGCGACCAGGACTGGTTTAGACAGGAAATAGAGGCATTCTGGGAGATTAATCATAAGTCCGCAAACCCTCAGGTGGTATGGGATACTATGAAGGCATACTTGAGGGGTCTATATATAGGGCGAATCAATAAAAAAAAAAAAGGAATTCTCACAGGAAGAATCAGTACTGAATAGTAAAGTGGCAACATTAGAAGCAGGGATAGAAGAGGATAGTGGGGGGAACAGCTGTTAGAACTGAAGGCAGCTCAAGAGGAATATAAAGAATATCTACTTAAAAAGGCACAAAATAAACTATTCTTCAGTGGGCAATTTAATTTCTTTGAGAAAGGGAAACCAAATAAGACACTGTCAAGATTACTTAAAAATCAAGGCGACGAACGTGGTATTATGGCTCTGAGGAGGGAGGATGACAGCATAACCACAGATAGAGAAGAAATAGCCCAAATGGTTGGCTCTTTTTTCTCCAATCTCTATATGGGCAGCTATATTAATAGGGCGGAGGTAGCGGAATTCTTGAGGGGAATTAATATTCCGAGTTTGACAGAGGATGTCAGGGACTCCCTGGATGACCCAATCTCCCTCCAGGAATTGGAGGAGGCATTGGCATCAATCCAAGGGAATACATCCCCTGGGTCTGACGGCATTCCTTTCTAGATATATAGAATATACTCAAACCTGCTGCTTCCAAAACTGCTGGGTATCATTAATGAATCCTGGAGGGGGGGGGGGGTTCTCCCTAAATCTATGTGTGAGGCTAATATTAGACTCATTAGGAAAAAAGATAAGGATCCCTTGGATTTGGGCTCATATCTCCTTGCTTAATACAGATATAAAGATAATAGCGAAAGCACTGGCAAGGAGATTGGATAAAGTAGTGGAGGTAGTGGTGGGCGGTGACCAGGGAGGGTTTAGGTCAGGAAGAACGGTTCATGACAATATCCACCAGGTGTATGAAGCAATCCAGAGTGGATCCCGTGGCCCCCGCTCCATTCTGTCATTGGATGCTACTAAAGCTTTTGACAGGGTGGAGTGGGAATACCTCTGGGAAGTTTTGAAAAGGGTTAGGGTGGGCCCGAGGTTTTTGAGTTATATTCAGCTACTATACACTAACCCCGAGGCGAGTGTGGTGGTAGATGGAACCCCCTCCTACCCATTCAAACTAAGTAGAGGAACAAGGCAGGGCTGCCCCCTCTCACCCTTTTTATTTTTAATTTATATTGAACCCTTAGCGGCTTGGATAAGAGATAATGATGTTTATGAGGGATTTGGAGTAAATGGAGAGAAGAGTAAGATCTTGTTATTTGTAGATGATATCCTCCTTTTTGTAACTAACCCACAAGAAAAAATACATCGTATCATTAAGATGTTCGAGGCATTTGCCCCTCTATCTGGGTTGGACATAAATTGGAGTAAATCTACTATGCTCCCCCTGGATGAAGATATGGGGGAGACGGTGGGAAGACTATCCGTGTTAAAAAAAAATGAATGTCTCCATTATCTGGGAGTAAAAATAGCAGCCACGAATGATAGGTTTGTGATTAACAATATACTGCCCCTTTTGAATAGTTTAGCGAAGAGAGTAGAAGTATGGATTAAAATGCCCTTCTCTATGTCAGAAAGGATGGCGATAATAAAAATGGTGGTCCTCCCACAGATCCTTTTTTTTCTTGCTACCTCGCCAGTGTGGATCGGCAAATGCTGGTTCCGGAAGATAGAAGTGATACTGGGTAGATTGTTATGGGGAAGAAAAAGGGTTCGTCTGAAGTACAGATATTTTATGGCCCCTGGAGATAGGGGGGGATTGGATATGCCCAATTTCTTTGTTTATTACATGGCCGCGCAGTTGGTACGAATCGTGAATTGGAGAAATTTTAGATATCTGGAGAAGATTGTAGTAGATAAGGAGAAAGTGAACATATATGAGGTGTTGGAATGAGATGATTATGAGGAGAGTGGGTCAAATAACACGATGTTATTGTATAAATATAGGAAAGTATGGGAAAGATTAAAGGGAGAATTACATGTAGGAAATAGTTTTGGGTTCACACCCCTATGGGGTAACAATAAATTTAAAGAATTGGTGAAGTGTGAGTCAACTTTTTGGGATAGTAAGGGTATAAAACGACTGGAACAATTATTTGATAAAGGACAACTCTTTTCATTTGAGCACATAAAAAGGGGGTATGATATTAGTGATAACGATTGGCTGTACTATTGGCAAGTTAGTCATGCAGTCCATAACACGATAGATAAGGAGATATATGTAGCACAGAAACACAATTTCATAGAAGCACTAACTCAAATAGAGCACTTTAAAAAAAAAAAGGAATATCAATTTTGTATAAGAAATTAAATAAGATTATTGGAGTAAGGGGGATCGACAGAATTAAAGACAAATGGTCCGGAATAGTGGGTACTGTGTCTGAGGAAGATTGGGACATTATGGCCCAAAATATAAGCAAGGTTTCTCGTAATATGGAACATAAAATTACACAATTGAAGATATTACACAAGACCCACTATTCCGCGCTTCATTTACATAGGATAGGGGTGAGAATCACTTCACAGTGTGTTAAATGTGGTTTGGAAGAGGCGGACTATTTACATAGTTTTTGGTCGTGTGAGAAGATATCTGTTTTCTGGGAATCTGTAATAAAAGAGGTAGAAAGTAAAATCCCTGTGAAGGTACCTCGTACGATAGAGTTTATACTGCTGGGAGCTATTGGTAAGATGGGCAAATTTGATTAGACATACTCTTGGATGTAAACAAGTATGGATTTGGCTTCTATGGCTTTTGCTTTCCTTCCGATTGGTGATGTTGTTTTATCGGATTTGTACAATGTATTTTTGTAATTGTTTAATATTAAAATAAAAAAAATATAAAAAAAAAGTAATGTAATAGACAGACCCCAATTTTTAATATTCAGGGACTCTATAGTGACAGGGACTGTTCCCCAGGACTGGCGCATGGCAAATGTGGTGCCAATATTTAAGAAGGGGTCAAAAGGTGACCCCGGGAATTATAGACCTGTTAGTTTAACCTCGGTAAATTGTTTGAGGGTTTCCTAAGAGATGCTATTTTGGAATATCTTGATAAAAATAAATGTATGACCCTGTATCAGCATGGCTTTATGAGGGATTGATCCTGTCAAACTAACCTGATCAGCTTTTATGAGGAGGTGAGCACAAGACTGGACCAGGGGCAATCGCTGGATGTCGTATATCTGGATTTTTCCAAAGCATTTGATACGGTTCCACATAAAAGGTTGGTGCATAAAATGAGAAGGTTTGGGCTGGGTGAGAATGTGCGCAAGTGGGTAAGTAACTGGCTCAATGATAGGAAACAGAGGGTGTTTATTAATGGTACTTATTCTGATTGGGTGACTGTTACTAGTGGGGTACCACAGGGGTCCGTCTTGGGTCCTGTCCTATTTAATATATTCATGAATGACCTTGCAGAGGGGTTGAATAGTAAAGTAGCAATCTTTGCAGATGACACCAAACTCTGTAAAGTGGTAAACACTATAGAGGACAGTGCACTGTTACAAATGGATCTGGATAGGTTGGAGGTTTGGGCTGGGAAGTGGCAGATGAGGTTCAACACTGATAAATGTAAGGTAATGCAAAAATCCGAGCTGGGATTATGTATTAAATGGAAGAACACTTAGGACGACTGACATGGAAAAGGACTTAGGAGCCTTAGGTAACAGTAAACTTAGCTGTAGTGACCAGTGTCGGGCAGCTGCTGCCAAGGCTAATAAAATCATGGGGTACATCAATAGGGGCATAGATGCCGACGACAAGGAAATAATGCTACCGCTGTACAAATCACTAGTCAGTCCTCACATAGAGTACTGTGTACAGTACTGAGCACCAGTGTACAAGAAAGATATAGTGGAGCTGGAGAGGGTTCAAATCCCACTAAGGACAACAATAAATAAAGACATTATTATTATTATTATTATTATAATAACGTCAGCAGAGAGCACTGTGCTCGTGATGTCATCAGAGAGCATTCCAAAAAGAAAATAATTTCCTCTGTAGTATTCAGCAGCTAATAAGTACAGGAAAGATTACGATTTTTTAATAGAAGTAATTTACAAATCTGTTTAACTTTCCGGAGCCAGTTGATTTAAAAGAAAAAAAAGGTTTTCACCGGAGTACCCCTTTAACCCCTTCATGACCCAGCCCATTTTCACCTTCAGGTCCTGGGCATTTTTTGAAAATCTGACCACTGTCACTTTAAACATTAATAACTCTGGAATGCTTTTACTTATCATTCTGATTCCGAGAACTGCTGTAACAATCAGCCACCCCTGTGCAAATCGCCTCAAATGTACATGGTGCACTCTCCCTTCTGAGCCTTGTTGTGCGCCCCCAGAGCACTTTGCGCCCACATATGGGGTATCTCCATACTCGGGAGAAATTGCATTACAAATTTAGAGGATCTTTTTTCCCCTTTTACCTCTTGTGAAAATGAAAAGTATAGGGCAACACCAGCATGTCAGAGTAAAAAAATTATTTTTTTACACTAACATGCTGGTGTAGACCCCAACTTCACCTTTTCATAAGGGGTTAAAGAAGAAAAAGCCCCCCAAAATTTGTAAGGCAATTTCTCCCGAGTACGGCAATACCCCATATGTGTCCCAAAACTGTTGCCCTGAAATACAACAGGGCTCCAAAGTGAGAGAGCGCCATGCGCATTTGAGGCCTGAATTAGGGATTTGCATAGGGGTGGACATAGGGGTATTCTATGCCAATGATTCCCAAACAGGGTGCCTCCAGCTGTTGCAAAACTCCCAGCATGCCTGGACAGTCAATGGCTGTCCGGCAATACTGGGAGTTATTATTTTGCAACAGCTGGAGGCTCCGTTTTGGAAACAGTAGCGTACCAGACGTTTTTCATTTTTTTGGGGGCTGTGTAGGGATAATGTGTATATGTAGTGTTTTTTACTTTTTATTTTAGGTTAGTGTTAGTGTAGTGTTTTTAGGGTACAGTCACATGGGCAGAGGTTCACAGCAAGTTTGCCGCTGGGAGTTTGAGCTGCAGCGCAAATTTTGCGCCATCTCAAACTTGCAGCACTCACTGTAAACCTCCGCCCATGTGAGTGTACCCTGTACATTCACATTGGGGGGAGGGGGCAAACATCCAGCTGTTGCAAACTCCGAGCATGCCCTTTGGCTGTCCGTGCATGCTGGGAGTTGTAGTTTTGCAACAGCTGGAGGCACACTGGTTTGGAAACACTAAGTTAAGTAATAAACTTTCAAGTGTTTTGCAACCAAACTTAGCGTTTCCAAACCAGTGTGCCTCCAGCTGTTGAAAAACTACAACTCCCAGCATGCATGGTCTGTCAGTGCATGCTGGGAGTTATAGTTTTGCAACAATTGAAACAGCTGGAGGCACTGAGGTAGCAAACGGACAATGTTTCCCAACTAGTGTGCCTCCAGTTGTTGCAAAACTACAACTCCCAGCATGCCCAGACTGCCCAAGCATGCTGGAAGTTGTAGTTCGGCAATATCTGAAGGATCAGATGTTGCCGAACTACAACTTCCAGCATGCTTGGGCAGTCTGGGCATGCTGGGAGTTGTAGTTTTGCAATATCTGGAGGTCCACAGTTTGGAGACCACTGTATAATGGTCTCCAATCTATGCTCTTCCAGATGTTAGAGAACTACAACTCCCAGCATGCCTGAACAGACTGAGCATGCTGGGAGTTGTAGTTTTGCAACATCTGGAACAGCACAGATTGGAGACCATTATACAGTGGTCTCCAAACTGTGGACCTCCAGATGTTACAAAACTACAACTCCCAGCATGCCCAGAAAGCCAAAGGCTGTCTGGGCATGCTGGGAGTTGCCGTTTTGAAACTCCCAGAGGCAGCAGTGAGATCGCTTTACGGCGATCTCACTGCTGCCAATGAAGATGCCGCACTGCTGCCGGAAACTCACCTCCGGGACGCAGCGCCGCTGGGACCGCCTGGAGGACGTCGCTCGCAACGGGACCACTCGGGACACCGCATGGTCGGGTAAGTGATGCCGGGGGATGGGTAAGGGACACTTAGCAGAGCGGTGTGTGTCCCGATCCCCGTGATCGGGACTTACACACCGCGCTGCTAAATATTCTGATAGCGAAACGCTGCTATTAGCTAGTCAGAGTTGACCAGCTGATAGCAGCGATCGCTGGGGGGGGGGGTGGGGGATGAAACCCCCCGTGGTCGCATGGTAAGATGGCTGGCTATCAGTGATAGCCACCATCTTACCGGGCGCTGCGGGATGCCGCGAGTAGCGGCAAAAATGTTCATGACGTACCTGTATGTCATGGGTCGGGAACACCTTGCCACCCATGACGTACAGGTATGTCATAGGTCGGGAAGGGGTTAATGGTATAGAGAACTGTGTCTAGTGCATTAACTCTGATTTTTTGCCCATTGAAACCAGTAGGCCCATTGTGGTCTATGGGGAAAGCTGCTGAGTTGCCCATAGCAACCAATCAGATCGCTTCTTTCATTTTTGAAAAAGTCTCTGAAAAATGAAGGAAGTAATCTGATTGGTTGCTATGGGCAACTCAGAAACTTTTCCAGGAAAATATGCTGAGTTGCCCATAGCAACCAATCAGATCGCTTCTTTCATTTTGCAAAGGCATTGTGAAAAATGAAAGAAGCAATCTGGTTGCTATGGGCAACTGCACAACTCTTCCTCTACACTGGTCTTAATGAATCTCCCCCATAGAGGGAGATTTATCAAAACCTGCCCAGAGGAAAAGTTTCTGAGTTGCCCATAGCAACCAATCAGATCGCTTCTTTCATTTTTGAAAAAGCCTCTGAAAAATGAAGGATATTTTTGAGATTTTGGAAGCTGGGATACTCACTACACCCATGCATATCTAGATAATTAAGTATGGGGGGAACTTAAATTTATTTTTTAAATCACATGGAGTTTTGACTTTACTTCATTATGGTCGAATAAAGCACTTAAAGAGTTCCTTAAAATTAAAGATTCACTCTTTTGGATGAAAAGGGGCTTATTTATGTAAATCAATTATACGCTTTAGGTCAAATAAAGTCGTTTGAAGAGATAGCCCATAAGTGTGTGGGGGGAAGACAATCACAAACATTGTTTTTTACAAATAAGTAACACAGATCATAAAGCAATAAAAGGAGAGATTGGAGATTTCAGGGATTCTATATATAAGAAAAGTTTAATTAGACTATTTCCTTATGCAAAGTTGCTGTCTGGGCATGCTGGGAGTTGTGGTTCTGCAGCGGTTGGGGGTTCACAGCTTGAAGACCACTGCTATAGAGGGTGCAAATGTATCTGAGCCCTGGAACTCAAATAATGTGAAATATGAGATGATCAAAATGGAGCCCCTGCACTAATTACTTGGGTTCTGAGGTCTGTAAGGTCCATAGTAAAAACATCAGGTTCTGTCTATAGCAGATACTAAATCATGGCAGCTCAAAGAAACAAGCAGTCATTCTGACATGTCACATGTGATGTCATAGACAGCTGGAGGCCTGACATCCCACTGACAGCCGCCCGAGCCTTCAGTCTGTTCCAGTGCGATTAGTGAGAATAGTGAGATTAGCGTCTTCTTTTTCTACTTGTCTGAAATGGAGCTAAAAGGACTGGGGTTCGTCCCCCTCCTGTTGGCGTTTTGGTGTGCGGCCTGGCTTGCCACCAGCTACATCATGACGGTCGTCCTCGGCCATGCAGCCTCGCCACTGATGAGCATCAGGTAAGATAAACAAGCAAATGATTCTTATTTCATGGGTTGGGAGTGAGGAAATATCCATAATAACATTGGTTTCTTTTCCTTCACAGTGACGTGGGAAATGTCTTTCCCGAAAGCATATTATTCAGAATTGGATTTATAGGGACGTCCATTGGCACTTTGGTACTAACCTTTCTTATTTATAAGTATATGGTTATGCATACTGAAGAGTTCAGGGGTCATCAGGTCCTGATCCAGAGGATCCTGCTGGCCATTGTGTGGGCCTCCTGTTTTTCCACAGCTGTTATGCATGTATTGTCCCCCGAAGAATATCCCAGGATACACTTTGTCAGCACGATAATTTCCATTACATGTGAAGCCTTATACTACCTTGGGCAGTCCATCCAGATGTATAAATTACCAGGAGCAAAAAAAGTCATCCACCATAGTAGATGCACCTGCTGTGGCCTGACTTTTGTCTGTGTAGTTTTCTATTTTGGATATGAAACATTAAAGGAATTATTCCATAATGATGAAGACTGGGACGAGATCCGTGAAATCCCCATCATAATCATCGAGTGGGTGATGCTTCTACTGATCCTGATAAACATCGTGACCTATTATTCCACCATGCAGAGGTTATTGTTGACCGTCTCCAGAAACAGCTGCACACTCTCTCTTAGAGTAAAAATTGATGACTTCGGGGTGTAGACCACCACGGGGGCCATCAAGTGGACTTCTGGGAGAGATACTGCACAGGACACGGAAAACATCTAAAGAAGAATAACTGGGGGACTACATATGGTGCCAGTAATCATGACACAATAATATGAGCTGGTGATATTACCTATACAAAAAAAAAAAAAAAATTATAAAAAAATATTGGTGTGTGAAGTGTAATACCTAGTTAGAAAAACAGAATCAAATTCATCATTATAACCCCCCTCTGCATTACCCTGTTTATTATTTTTCAAGCAAGCACTTTGTTCTAATTCGTCCACTCTCTGGCGTGCTCCTTGTATAAGGGGTTTGGGATACCCTTTTTGTTTACAACCATCCTCCAGGTTCTCTAGTTGTTGTAGGTATTTTTGTGTGGAAGAACAATTCCTTCGGATTCTTTTCATTTGACCGAATGGAATGTTCTTCTTCCATTATTTAAGATGGCAACTGTTAAAGTCGAGGTATCTGTTTGCATTCACCTCCTTAAAATAGTTGGCAGTATGCGAACAGCCATCCTGAATATAGATATTTAAATCCAGGAACTCACATTTTTTGGGGGACTGATGCAGCGCTGCCTTTGGCAATTTCTGGCTCTGCTATAGCGCTTTTTTTGAGGGGGCGTGTCGGCTGCCCCTTCATCTGGCGGTCAACCTGCGCCGCCGGGACGCAGCGCCGCCGGGACCGCCTGGAGGACGTCGCTCGCAACGGGACCACTCGGGACACCGCATGGTCGGGTAAGTGATGCCGGGGGATGGGTAAGGGACACTTAGCAGAGCGGTGTGTGTCCCGATCCCCGTGATCGGGACTTACACACCGCGCTGCTAAATATTCTGATAGCGAAACGCTGCTATTAGCTAGTCAGAGTTGACCAGCTGATAGCAGCGATCGCTGGGGGGGGGGTGGGGGATGAAACCCCCCGTGGTCGCATGGTAAGATGGCTGGCTATCAGTGATAGCCACCATCTTACCGGGCGCTGCGGGATGCCGCGAGTAGCGGCAAAAATGTTCATGACGTACCTGTATGTCATGGGTCGGGAACACCTTGCCACCCATGACGTACAGGTATGTCATAGGTCGGGAAGGGGTTAATGGTATAGAGAACTGTGTCTAGTGCATTAACTCTGATTTTTTGCCCATTGAAACCAGTAGGCCCATTGTGGTCTATGGGGAAAGCTGCTGAGTTGCCCATAGCAACCAATCAGATCGCTTCTTTCATTTTTGAAAAAGTCTCTGAAAAATGAAGGAAGTAATCTGATTGGTTGCTATGGGCAACTCAGAAACTTTTCCAGGAAAATATGCTGAGTTGCCCATAGCAACCAATCAGATCGCTTCTTTCATTTTGCAAAGGCATTGTGAAAAATGAAAGAAGCAATCTGGTTGCTATGGGCAACTGCACAACTCTTCCTCTACACTGGTCTTAATGAATCTCCCCCATAGAGGGAGATTTATCAAAACCTGCCCAGAGGAAAAGTTTCTGAGTTGCCCATAGCAACCAATCAGATCGCTTCTTTCATTTTTGAAAAAGCCTCTGAAAAATGAAGGATATTTTTGAGATTTTGGAAGCTGGGATACTCACTACACCCATGCATATCTAGATAATTAAGTATGGGGGGAACTTAAATTTATTTTTTAAATCACATGGAGTTTTGACTTTACTTCATTATGGTCGAATAAAGCACTTAAAGAGTTCCTTAAAATTAAAGATTCACTCTTTTGGATGAAAAGGGGCTTATTTATGTAAATCAATTATACGCTTTAGGTCAAATAAAGTCGTTTGAAGAGATAGCCCATAAGTGTGTGGGGGGAAGACAATCACAAACATTGTTTTTTACAAATAAGTAACACAGATCATAAACCAATAAAAGGAGAGATTGGAGATTTCAGGGATTCTATATATAAGAAAAGTTTAATTAGACTATTTCCTTATGCAAAGTTGCTGTCTGGGCATGCTGGGAGTTGTGGTTCTGCAGCGGTTGGGGGTTCACAGCTTGAAGACCACTGCTATAGAGGGTGCAAATGTATCTGAGCCCTGGAACTCAAATAATGTGAAATATGAGATGATCAAAATGGAGCCCCTGCACTAATTACTTGGGTTCTGAGGTCTGTAAGGTCCATAGTAAAAACATCAGGTTCTGTCTATAGCAGATACTAAATCATGGCAGCTCAAAGAAACAAGCAGTCATTCTGACATGTCACATGTGATGTCATAGACAGCTGGAGGCCTGACATCCCACTGACAGCCGCCCGAGCCTTCAGTCTGTTCCAGTGCGATTAGTGAGAATAGTGAGATTAGCGTCTTCTTTTTCTACTTGTCTGAAATGGAGCTAAAAGGACTGGGGTTCGTCCCCCTCCTGTTGGCGTTTTGGTGTGCGGCCTGGCTTGCCACCAGCTACATCATGACGGTCGTCCTCGGCCATGCAGCCTCGCCACTGATGAGCATCAGGTAAGATAAACAAGCAAATGATTCTTATTTCATGGGTTGGGAGTGAGGAAATATCCATAATAACATTGGTTTCTTTTCCTTCACAGTGACGTGGGAAATGTCTTTCCCGAAAGCATATTATTCAGAATTGGATTTATAGGGACGTCCATTGGCACTTTGGTACTAACCTTTCTTATTTATAAGTATATGGTTATGCATACTGAAGAGTTCAGGGGTCATCAGGTCCTGATCCAGAGGATCCTGCTGGCCATTGTGTGGGCCTCCTGTTTTTCCACAGCTGTTATGCATGTATTGTCCCCCGAAGAATATCCCAGGATACACTTTGTCAGCACGATAATTTCCGTTACATGTGAAGCCTTATACTACCTTGGGCAGTCCATCCAGATGTATAAATTACCAGGAGCAAAAAAAGTCATCCACCATAGTAGATGCACCTGCTGTGGCCTGACTTTTGTCTGTGTAGTTTTCTATTTTGGATATGAAACATTAAAGGAATTATTCCATAATGATGAAGACTGGGACGAGATCCGTGAAATCCCCATCATAATCATCGAGTGGGTGATGCTTCTACTGATCCTGATAAACATCGTGACCTATTATTCCACCATGCAGAGGTTATTGTTGACCGTCTCCAGAAACAGCTGCACACTCTCTCTTAGAGTAAAAATTGATGACTTCGGGGTGTAGACCACCACGGGGGCCATCAAGTGGACTTCTGGGAGAGATACTGCACAGGACACGGAAAACATCTAAAGAAGAATAACTGGGGGACTACATATGGTGCCAGTAATCATGACACAATAATATGAGCTGGTGATATTACCTATACAAAAAAAAAAAAAAAATTATAAAAAAATATTGGTGTGTGAAGTGTAATACCTAGTTAGAAAAACAGAATCAAATTCATCATTATAACCCCCCTCTGCATTACCCTGTTTATTATTTTTCAAGCAAGCACTTTGTTCTAATTCGTCCACTCTCTGGCGTGCTCCTTGTATAAGGGGTTTGGGATACCCTTTTTGTTTACAACCATCCTCCAGGTTCTCTAGTTGTTGTAGGTATTTTTGTGTGGAAGAACAATTCCTTCGGATTCTTTTCATTTGACCGAATGGAATGTTCTTCTTCCATTATTTAAGATGGCAACTGTTAAAGTCGAGGTATCTGTTTGCATTCACCTCCTTAAAATAGTTGGCAGTATGCGAACAGCCATCCTGAATATAGATATTTAAATCCAGGAACTCACATTTTTTGGGGGACTGATGCAGCGCTGCCTTTGGCAATTTCTGGCTCTGCTATAGCGCTTTTTTTGAGGGGGCGTGTCGGCTGCCCCTTCATCTGGCGGTCAACCTGCGCCGCCGGGACGCAGCGCCGCCGGGACCGCCTGGAGGACGTCGCTCGCAACGGGACCACTCGGGACACCGCATGGTCGGGTAAGTGATGCCGGGGGATGGGTAAGGGACACTTAGCAGAGCGGTGTGTGTCCCGATCCCCGTGATCGGGACTTACACACCGCGCTGCTAAATATTCTGATAGCGAAACGCTGCTATTAGCTAGTCAGAGTTGACCAGCTGATAGCAACGATCGCTGGGGGGGGGGGTGGGGGATGAAACCCCCCGTGGTCGCATGGTAAGATGGCTGGCTATCAGTGATAGCCACCATCTTACCGGGCGCTGCGGGATGCCGCGAGTAGCGGCAAAAATGTTCATGACGTACCTGTATGTCATGGGTCGGGAACACCTTGCCACCCATGACGTACAGGTATGTCATAGGTCGGGAAGGGGTTAATGGTATAGAGAACTGTGTCTAGTGCATTAACTCTGATTTTTTGCCCATTGAAACCAGTAGGCCCATTGTGGTCTATGGGGAAAGCTGCTGAGTTGCCCATAGCAACCAATCAGATCGCTTCTTTCATTTTTGAAAAAGTCTCTGAAAAATGAAGGAAGTAATCTGATTGGTTGCTATGGGCAACTCAGAAACTTTTCCAGGAAAATATGCTGAGTTGCCCATAGCAACCAATCAGATCGCTTCTTTCATTTTGCAAAGGCATTGTGAAAAATGAAAGAAGCAATCTGGTTGCTATGGGCAACTGCACAACTCTTCCTCTACACTGGTCTTAATGAATCTCCCCCATAGAGGGAGATTTATCAAAACCTGCCCAGAGGAAAAGTTTCTGAGTTGCCCATAGCAACCAATCAGATCGCTTCTTTCATTTTTGAAAAAGCCTCTGAAAAATGAAGGATATTTTTGAGATTTTGGAAGCTGGGATACTCACTACACCCATGCATATCTAGATAATTAAGTATGGGGGGAACTTAAATTTATTTTTTAAATCACATGGAGTTTTGACTTTACTTCATTATGGTCGAATAAAGCACTTAAAGAGTTCCTTAAAATTAAAGATTCACTCTTTTGGATGAAAAGGGGCTTATTTATGTAAATCAATTATACGCTTTAGGTCAAATAAAGTCGTTTGAAGAGATAGCCCATAAGTGTGTGGGGGGAAGACAATCACAAACATTGTTTTTTACAAATAAGTAACACAGATCATAAACCAATAAAAGGAGAGATTGGAGATTTCAGGGATTCTATATATAAGAAAAGTTTAATTAGACTATTTCCTTATGCAAAGTTGCTGTCTGGGCATGCTGGGAGTTGTGGTTCTGCAGCGGTTGGGGGTTCACAGCTTGAAGACCACTGCTATAGAGGGTGCAAATGTATCTGAGCCCTGGAACTCAAATAATGTGAAATATGAGATGATCAAAATGGAGCCCCTGCACTAATTACTTGGGTTCTGAGGTCTGTAAGGTCCATAGTAAAAACATCAGGTTCTGTCTATAGCAGATACTAAATCATGGCAGCTCAAAGAAACAAGCAGTCATTCTGACATGTCACATGTGATGTCATAGACAGCTGGAGGCCTGACATCCCACTGACAGCCGCCCGAGCCTTCAGTCTGTTCCAGTGCGATTAGTGAGAATAGTGAGATTAGCGTCTTCTTTTTCTACTTGTCTGAAATGGAGCTAAAAGGACTGGGGTTCGTCCCCCTCCTGTTGGCGTTTTGGTGTGCGGCCTGGCTTGCCACCAGCTACATCATGACGGTCGTCCTCGGCCATGCAGCCTCGCCACTGATGAGCATCAGGTAAGATAAACAAGCAAATGATTCTTATTTCATGGGTTGGGAGTGAGGAAATATCCATAATAACATTGGTTTCTTTTCCTTCACAGTGACGTGGGAAATGTCTTTCCCGAAAGCATATTATTCAGAATTGGATTTATAGGGACGTCCATTGGCACTTTGGTACTAACCTTTCTTATTTATAAGTATATGGTTATGCATACTGAAGAGTTCAGGGGTCATCAGGTCCTGATCCAGAGGATCCTGCTGGCCATTGTGTGGGCCTCCTGTTTTTCCACAGCTGTTATGCATGTATTGTCCCCCGAAGAATATCCCAGGATACACTTTGTCAGCACGATAATTTCCGTTACATGTGAAGCCTTATACTACCTTGGGCAGTCCATCCAGATGTATAAATTACCAGGAGCAAAAAAAGTCATCCACCATAGTAGATGCACCTGCTGTGGCCTGACTTTTGTCTGTGTAGTTTTCTATTTTGGATATGAAACATTAAAGGAATTATTCCATAATGATGAAGACTGGGACGAGATCCGTGAAATCCCCATCATAATCATCGAGTGGGTGATGCTTCTACTGATCCTGATAAACATCGTGACCTATTATTCCACCATGCAGAGGTTATTGTTGACCGTCTCCAGAAACAGCTGCACACTCTCTCTTAGAGTAAAAATTGATGACTTCGGGGTGTAGACCACCACGGGGGCCATCAAGTGGACTTCTGGGAGAGATACTGCACAGGACACGGAAAACATCTAAAGAAGAATAACTGGGGGACTACATATGGTGCCAGTAATCATGACACAATAATATGAGCTGGTGATATTACCTATACAAAAAAAAAATAAAAAAAAATTATAAAAAAATATTGGTGTGTGAAGTGTAATACCTAGTTAGAAAAACAGAATCAAATTCATCATTATAACCCCCCTCTGCATTACCCTGTTTATTATTTTTCAAGCAAGCACTTTGTTCTAATTCGTCCACTCTCTGGCGTGCTCCTTGTATAAGGGGTTTGGGATACCCTTTTTGTTTAAAACGATCCTCCAGGTTCTCTAGTTGTTGTAGGTATTTTTGTGTGGAAGAACAATTCCTTCGGATTCTTTTCATTTGACCGAATGGAATGTTCTTCTTCCATTATTTAAGATGGCAACTGTTAAAGTCGAGGTATCTGTTTGCATTCACCTCCTTAAAATAGTTGGCAGTATGCGAACAGCCATCCTGAATATAGATATTTAAATCCAGGAACTCACATTTTTTGGGGGACTGATGCAGCGCTGCCTTTGGCAATTTCTGGCTCTGCTATAGCGCTTTTTTTGAGGGGGCGTGTCGGCTGCCCCTTCATCTGGCGGTCAACCTGCGCTATCTGGCCAGCGAGCCAGGGCCCCGTACAGGAGATCACGGGGCCCCCCAGCGGTCGGACCCCCGCAATCTGAAACTTATCCCCTATCCTTGGGACAGGGCCGGACTGGGGATGAAATCCAGCCCTGGAAATTACTGTATACCAGCCCCACAGCATTGTGTCATTGTGCCGGCAAACAGCCACCGAGCACAGGCGTATCACTTTGCGTGGCTATACATATATATATATATCACAGAAGGAATACACCAGTACTTTGCCAAATTTTTCAATAAAGTGGTGTCAGCGACCAAGACCTGATCATAGTCCACCACAAATTCAAAAAGTAAAATGGCACAACACTCCCTTATAATCAGGGCCGGTTTTAGGCTTAGCGTGGCCTTAGGCAAAATCAAAAGTGGGGCCCCAAAAGTCATAGTAGTGCACTAACTAGATTTGAACAATTTTGGTCACTTCAAATACTATAAAAAAAATATCTAAAAAGCTATTGAAAAGTCCCATCAAAACAAAAATGGTACCGATAAAAACTACAAATCACAGCGCAAAAAATGACCCTCACATCCCCATATACAGAAAAATAAGAGTTATAGGGATCAAAATAGTACAATTTTATATTTTTGTATAGTTCCCCCCACATTAGGTAAAGAGTATAGCTCCCCCACATTAGGTGTGCAGTATAGTTCCCCCACATTAGGTGCAGTATAGTTCCCCCACATTAGGTGCAGTATAGTCCCCCTCATTAGGTGCAGTATAGTTCTCCCCACATTAGGTGCAGTATAGTTCCCCCACTTCAGGTGCAGTATAGTTCTCCCCACATTAGGTACAGTATAGTTCCCCCACATTAGGTGCAGTATAGTCCCCCACATTAGGTGCAGTATAGTCCCCCACATTAGGTGCAGTATAGTCCCCCACATTAGGTGCAGTATAGTCCCCCACATAAGGTGCAGTATAGTTCCCCCACTTCAGGTGCTGTATAGTTCCCCCACTTTAGGTGCAGTATAGTTCTAACCACATTAGGTACAGTATAGTTCCCCCACATTAGGTGCAGTATAGTCCGCCACATTAGGTGCAGTATAGTTCTCCCCACATTAGGTGCAGTATAGTTCTCCCCACATTAGGTGCAGTATAGTTCTCCCCACATTAGGTGCAGTATAGTTCCCCCACATTAGGTGCAGTATAGTTCTCCCCACATTAGGTGCAGTATAGCTCTCCACATTAGGTGCAGTATAGTTCCCCACATTAAGTGCAGTATAGTTCCCCACATTAGGTGCAGTATAGTTCTCCCCACATTAGGTGCAGTATAGTTCCCCCCCTTTACGTGCAGTATAGTTCTCCCCACATTAGATACAGTATAGTTCCCCCACATTAGGTGCAGTATAGTTCTCCCCACATTAGGTGCAGTATAGTTCTCCCCACATTAGGTGCAGTATAGTTCTCCCCACATTAGGTGCAGTATAGTTCTCCCCACATTAGGTGCAGTATAGTTCTCCCCACATTAGGTGCAGTATAGTTCTCCCCACATTAGGTGCAGTATAGTTCTCCCCACACTAGGTGCAGTATAGCTCTCCACATTAGGTGCAGTATAGCTCTCCACATTAGGTGCAGTACAGTTCCCTGCACATTAGGTGCAGTATAGCTCTCCACATTAGGCTGGCATTATAGTTCCCCCACATTAGGTGCAGTATATAATCCCCCCCCCTCATTAGGTGCAGTATAGTTCCCGCACATTAGATGCAGTATAGTTCACCACATTAGGTACAGTATAGCTCTCCACATTAGGTGCAGTACAGTTCCCTCCACATTAGGTGCAGTATAGCTCCCCACATTAGGTTGGCAGTATAGTTCCCCCACATTAGGTGCAGTATATAGTCCCCCCTCATTAGGTGCAGTATAGTTCCCCCACGTTAGGTGCAGTGTAGTTCCCCACATTAGGTGCAGTATAGTTCCCCACATTAGGTGCAGTATAGTTCCCCCACATTAGGTGCAGTATAGCTCTTCACATTAGTTGCAGTATAGTTCTCCCCACATTAGGTGCAGTATAGTCCCCCACATTGGGTGCAGTACAGTCCCCCACATTAGGTGCAGTATAGTTCCCCCACATTAGGTTGGCTGTATAGTTCCCCCACTTCAGGTGCAGTATAGTTCTCCCCATATTAGGTACAGTATAGTTCCCCCACATTAGGTGCAGTATAGTTCTCCCCACATTAGGTGCAGTATAGTCCCCCACATTAGGTGCAGTATAGTTCTCCCCACATTAGGTGCAGTATAGTTCTCCCCACATTAGGTTGACAGTATAGTTCCCCCACATTAGGTGCAGTATATAGTCCCCCCCCCCTCATTAGGTGCAGTATAGTGCCCCCACATTAGGTGCAGTATAGTTCCCCACATTAGGTACAGTATAGCTCTCCACATTAGGTGCAGTACAGTTCCCTGCACATTAGGTGCAGTATAGCTCTCCACATTAGGCTGGCATTATAGTTCCCCCACATTAGGTGCAGTATATAATCCCCACCCCCCCCCCTCATTAGGTGCAGTATAGTTCCCGCACATTAGATGCAGTATAGTTCACCACATTAGGTACAGTATAGCTCTCCACATTAGGTGCAGTACAGTTCCCTCCACATTAGGTGCAGTATAGCTCCCCACATTAGGTTGGCAGTATAGTTCCCCCACATTAGGTGCAGTATATAGTCCCCCCTCATTAGGTGCAGTATAGTTCCCCCACATTAGGTGCAGTGTAGTTCCCCACATTAGGTGCAGTATAGTTCCCCCACATTAGGTGCAGTATAGCTCTTCACATTAGGTGCAGTATAGTTCTCCCCACATTAGGTGCAGTATAGTCCCCCACATTGGGTGCAGTACAGTCCCCCACATTAGGTGCAGTATAGTTCCCCCACATTAGGTTGGCTGTATAGTTCCCCCACTTCAGGTGCAGTATAGTTCTCCCCATATTAGGTACAGTATAGTTCCCCCACATTAGGTGCAGTATAGTTCTCCCCACATTAGGTGCAGTATAGTCCCCCACATTAGGTGCAGTATAGTTCTCCCCACATTAGGTGCAGTATAGTTCTCCCCACATTAGGTGCAGTATAGTTCTCCCCACATTAGGTGCAGTATAGTTCTCCCCACATTAGGTGCAGTATAGTTCTCCACATTAGGTGCAGTATAGTTCTCCACATTAGTTGCAGTATAGCTCTCCACATTAGGTGCAGTACAGTTCCCTCCACATTAGGTGCAGTATAGATCCCCACATTAGGTTGGCAGTATAGTTCCCCCACATTAGGTGCAATATATAGTCCTCCCCCCCCCTCATTAGGTACAGTATAGCTCCCCACATTAGGTTGACAGTATAGTTCCCCCACATTAGGTGCAGTATATAGTCCCCCCCCCCTCATTAGGTGCAGTATAGTGCCCCCACATTAGGTGCAGTATAGTTCCCCACATTAGGTACAGTATAGCTCTCCACATTAGGTGCAGTACAGTTCCCTCCACATTAGGTGCAGTATAGCTCCCCACATTAGGTTGGCAGTATAGTTCCCCCACATTAGGTGCAGTATATAATCCCCCCCTCATTAGGTGCAGTATAGTTCCCCCACATTAGGTGCAGTATAGTTCCTCACATTAGGTGCAGTATAGTTCCCCCACATTAGGTGCAGTATAGTTCTCCCCATATTAGGTGCAGTATAGTTCCCTCCACATTAGGTGCAGTATAGTTCTCCCCACATTAGGTGCAGTATAGTTCTCCCCACATTAGGTGCAGTATAGTTCCCCCACATTAGGTGCAGTGTAGTCCCACACATTGGTGCAGTATAGTTCTCCCCACATTAGGTGCAGTATAGTTCTCCCCACATTAGGTGCAGTATAGTTCCCCCACATTAGGTGCAGTATAGTTCCCCACATTAGGTGCAGTATAGTTCTCCCCACATTAGGTGCAGTATAGTTCCCTCCACATTAGGTGCAGTATAGTTCTCCCCACATTAGGTGCAGTATAGTTCCCCCACATTAGGTGCAGTATAGATCCCCCACATTAGGTGCAGTATAGTTCTCCCCACATTGGTGCAGTATAGTTCCCCACATTAGGTGCAGTATAGTCCCACACATTGGTGCAGTATAGTTCCCCACATTAGGTGCAGTATAGTTCCCTCCACATTAGGTGCAGTATAGTTCTCCCCACATTAGGTGCAGTATAGTCCCCCACATTAGGTGCAGTATAGTTCCCCACATTAGGTGCAGTATAGATCCCCCACATTAGGTGCAGTATAGTTCTCCCCACATTGGTGCAGTATAGTTCCCCACATTAGGTGCAGTATAGTTCCCTCCACATTAGGTGCAGTATAGTTCCCCCACATTAGGTGCAGTATAGTTCCCTCCACATTAGGTGCAGTATAGTTCCCCCACATTAGGTGCAGTATAGTTCCCCCACATTAGGTGCAGTATAGTTCCCCACATTAGGTGCAGTATAGTTCCCCACATTAGGTGCAGTATAGTTCCCTCCACATTAGGT